>NC_044309.1:139143148-139314800 GCF_007474595.2 Lynx canadensis | reverse complement strand
CCTCACGAGTACTTGGTCTTGTCTCCTTCTTAATTTTTATCGGTCTGGTGGGTAAACCCAACCTTGATAGAGTTTTAATCTGCATCCCCTCTTTGATAGTGAATTGGACCATCATTAAAGTATTTATTAGCTATTAAGGTGTCCCGTTTTATGAAACATGCTTTTATGTACTGTCTCCATGTTTCGTTGGTCGGCACGACTTTGCTTACGGATTTACGGGACATCACTATTCTGGACACACGTCTTCCCTACATTAGATGGATTATAAACGTATTCTCACATTTTGTGGCCTTTCTCTTACTTTTTAATGGTGTTATTTCATAAACAAAAGTTTTTGCTTCTAAGATGCTTTATGGTTAGTGCTTTCCTGTCTTGTGTGGGCAATCCACTGATTCCTGTAATGCTTTCTTCCCAAATATGTATAGCTGTGCCTGTTACTTTTAATTTTTTAAACAATCTGTGATGGATGCCTTCTCCATTGTGAAGTAGGGATGCATTTTCTTTCTTTGCTTTCCCCTCTTTCTCTTTCGCCGTTATCCACGTGTAGAAATACTGTCCGGTCCCACATCCTGAATTGTTCTTCCCTCCGCGCTGGCTGCAGTCTCTCCCCGCCCCACAGCCTTCTGTGGCCTCTGCTCTGCTCCAAAGTCTTGTGCCGGGCAGCGTGCCGCACGGGACCATGAGTGTGGACCCACAAATCTGGACATTGGCAACAGGAGCATCTCGGTTGCCCCTGGTTGTCTGCTCATCCATGAATGTTAGAATTTCCACAGAAATCGGCCCCAAGATTTCTACTGAATCTCTGAATCAGGGTGGGGAGATTTGACATCTTGAAATAGTGAAGCTTCCTCACCATACACGTGGAATACCTTCTGGTGTGTCTGTTTTTTTTGTTTGTTTGTTTGTTTGGTTTTCTGAAGATATGCCATTTTTCTCGTTTGAGATTTTGCACATATTTTGTTGATTTCTTCCCGTGTATCTTACACTGGGGTCCCAGTATGTGCCTTATGTTTATCTGCCCAACTCCCTTCATCAGGTGCTCCCTGTGAGTGTGTTTTCCTGTTTCCATCATGTTTCTAGTTTAAAACATGTAATCAGATCATTTGTCATACATTTTTAGCAATGTTCATATCGAACACATTTTTAATTTTCTCCATTTACATTTATTGGGATAACTGATGTGCAGAGACCCATTACTACCAACTTGTTTTGTGTTTCCTAGTTACCAAATTTTCTGTTTCTTACTTTCTCTTTTTTCTTATTTTCTCTTAGATGGGCTTAGTTTTCCTCCTTCTGTGATTCCCCATTTACACTGCTGGAATTACACTTAAAATTCTGCCTTGTCTAATAATCATTGTAAGTGTTTAAAAGGTAATTAATAACTGGATGCTCTCTGAATAATGAAAGCATTCGATAGCCCCAACTGTAGCCCCGTCTAAGCGATGTTTTTTTTCCAGGTTTTGAGGAGGCCGTGTATTAATATTTTTAATCTCATAAATGATACACTCTTATTAAATCTCACAAATCTCATGTTGTTATTTGTTCCCGTTCCTCTCTGTTACACCAGGGTGTGATCGGCATTTCTGTTTGCGTCTCGTGTTTTTATTCTGGGATCACTTCCCTTCTTTATAAAGCACATCTTTGGGAGTTCTCCTGGTGAGGATTGGTTGGCGTTTTTCGTCTCAAAGCTTTTCATTTCCCCCTTGTACTTTCCTGGTCACGGAATTATAGGCTAACCATGATTTTTTTTTTTTTCCTTAGCACTTTGAAGATATTATTACCCAATTTTTCTGGCTTCTACTGTTGCTATTTAGGGGTCTGCTGTTTACAAGAATGCAGGGTAATTTGCCAAATTAGGCTGAGTGACTAATAGGCACTCAATAAACGTTCTGCTGATGCGGCGTGTGCGTTAGGGGAGTCACCAGACAAGACAAGAGCGGCTCCCGTGCTGAGGACGCCAATGGGATGTGCTGTTCACCGCTCACTTGCCCCCCCTCCTGCTCCCTCGCCCCTCTGTCAGCTGCAGGTGGCTGGTCAGGGGTCCCGTCTGGGCTGTGGCCACGCTGGACTTCTGATCTAAGGTAAGAAGAGTCCTCGTCTATCCCCAGGGGATGTCACCTTGATAAGGTGGGTGTCGGCTGTCTGCTCCTCAAGATTTGAACTCTGACCTCAGGTTACAGGCATCAAAGATAATCCCATTCAGGAAGAGACACAACCGTGCTGTCTGTACTGACTTTTTCATCGTCTTCAGTGCAGGCTGTATTAATGTGGAGCTTAGAGAAAACGGGTGGATACTAAAGAGCGATCCTGGGGTAATAATTGCCTTAATTATTTTTTCGGGAACCAGAATTAGAGACAGATTTGCCCCTCATCTCTCTCTGGAGGCAGAGTCTCCTCAAACCACCTGTGTTTAATGTTGATTAAAAACCATCATGGCTCCCAGGTCCTTGGAGGTTCCTTACGCACCTGAAGTCCTGTGACTTTGATTTATATCTCCTTGGAATTCACTCGGATGCCAGAGACACCCTTGCTTTTAAAGTTGGTTTCTGCATAGTGCTTTGTTCACGTAATTTCGACCAAACCCTTTGGGGCAGCCAGGGAGGGGTTGGCGTGGGGTCATATGCCCAGATGGCACAGGGCCAGCCCGAGGTGTCCAGGAGCCCACCCTAGGGGAGGACCCGTAAGCAGGCCACTGATGAAGGTCCACTGTGACTTGCAAATTTCAGAGAGCTATGGGAGCACAGAAAGAGTCTCAGGTAGGACTCACCTGGATGGGCTCCTTCAAGGAAGTAGTGTCACAATTAAGTCACGAGGACGGACAAGAGCGAGCCGTATGAAAGCAGAGGGAGGAGGAGCCCAGGTAGGAGAACCGTCCCGAGAAACTCGCAAGGGTGACAAGATGAACAGTGAAGAGAAAATTCATCCTTCAAACCCAGACGTGTTGAAGATGGAAGGAGACACCGTGAATCATGACTGGACCGTGAGTGGGAGTCATGTGGTCTGGACGCGCTGGGTGTTTGGCCATGGTATGTGGAGGGCGCACAAGCTGTCCGGTCCCGGCGTCTCGCCGATGGCCTTCCACGCGGCCCGGCCGGGTCTCCATACCATCTGGGTAACCGCTGCCGTGCTCTGGGGCCAAGGCTCCCCTCGCCTCTGCCAGCGAGCTCTGTTGGGGCCAGCAGAAGGGCTCCTCAGACCCACTCTGGGACAACACATGCCGGGCAAAGGCAACTTCGCGTGTTTTCACTGCCCTTCCTACTCTTGTCCCCCTCCGGTTGCCGGTTCCTTGACACATTGCACTAATTCTCATGAGGTTTTAACAGGCACGCTTGAGCGTGTCCATTGACTACAATTTCTTTGAACGAGAAACTCATCTAATCCCTGGAGTGGCAGTGGCCACGTGGCTGGAGGCACAGGTGGTCAGAATGGAGCAGGGGACCTGGCAGAGAGCAAGCGGTAACCAACCCTCTTGGAATCCCCCACACGGTCTGTAGGGGGCAGCTCTCTGGTCTTCTAAAGAGCCTTCTGTTTCACTTTCCAATTTATTTTCACTCTGTGGCAAAGAGAGTGAAGACCAGGCCATCTGAGGGACTTAGCGGGAATGCCAGGTGGGATGGAATGATAAAACCACTCCTGTATCTCAATCTCTTGAAGCTTTAAAATTGCTTTTTCTACTTACGCCCAAGGGATTTCAGGCAACTAACCTCCCTGTAATGTGGGCCAGAACCCGGTCCCAGTACCTCAACCTTCAAGGCGTCTTTTTATTACATTTTACCCATACAAAGGATGTACGGTACACAATCTGCACATAGTAAGAAACAAACACCGTGTCCTTAATTACACATTCCACACAGGCGATTGATTCTCAAGGGAGCCTTTCATTGATTTTTGCTGAAGTCTTGAATATGCAGCCAGCCTATAGCTGCAATTGATGAATGAGGGCAGCTCCAACAGGGACGTTGGCTGACGGTCCGCTCACGCCCGTGAGTAACACGTAAGGTAAAGGAGGATCAACAGCCCGCGTGCTGTTGGCTCACCCTTGGCCGACGGCTCCAGCGCCTCCGTTCTGAGTGGGGTAACGGTTTCCAAGCCCTCGATGACTCCGTCTCCGTCCTTGGGTGCCGTACAGAGTGCCCCAGTGATTGCCACATCACCACACCCCTGCACGTTCAGTCAGTGTCTCGATCGCTTTGCCTCCAGACAAACAGCCACGCGTCGAGCGCTGCCCTGTTGCCCTGGTGTCACCAAGCTCCAAACACGACCTCGCTGACCGTGGGGTGTGGCAGAGCAGCACCTGAACGCCCCTGAACGGCGTTTCCACTGCGCAGGACGAGCGGCCTACATAAAATAACAGGTGTAGTAAAGCAGTTGGAAAGTGCTGAGCTTTAAGTGTGATCGTTCTTATTTTTATTTATTTAATTGTAAAGGTACATAGTATAATTTTTAAATAACGTCTACTGTATTAGTTTCCTGGGGCTGCCACAAATAAAGACTACAAACTCGGGGCTTACGACAACAGAATTTTGTTCTCCTGCAGCTGGAGCCCGACGTCTGAAATCAAGGTGTGGGCAAGGCTGCCTCCCGCCCCCCCCCCCCCGCCCCCCGTCCCCTGGGCTTCTGGGGAGGTTCCTTCCCGCCTCTGCCGGCTCCTGGCAGCTCAGGCTGTTTGTGTCTTGTGGCCGCGTCATCCGGTCTCTGCCTGTCTCCCCGCGGCCTCCACCCTTGCGCGCGTGGGTCTCCCGTCTCCCTCTGTCCGTCCCTCGTAAAGACACCTGTCGATGGACATAGGGCCTCCATGCAGGATGCGCTCATCTCCGGAGACCTAATGACAAGACTCCGTTTCCGCCCTGGTGCACCCACACCCACAGCTTCGGGGGAGACGTGTCTATTGGGGAAAGGGGTCCACAGCTGACTCCGCTTCACCAACATTTAAACAACCTCCTCACAATATTCCTGAAGAACTAACAGTCTTCCCTCAGCAGCTGGGAAGCAGCCACACCCCTGGGAAGGTTCCCCATTTCATCACGCTTGTGGTGGGGGTCTGGAAGCAGACCCCACGTGTTCATTTCTCCCATCACATGGTAGCTACAGCACCAGGTGTAAGGTGTGGACATCCTTGCTTCTCCGGGCCCATCAGACCCACACCGAGAGGCAGAGCCCCAGCCCTGCTCGGGGTCGGCCCAGTGGGGTCAGGGTGGGAGCGTGTGGCGGGCCCTGTCCTGCAGGGACCGGCCGGGGAGGACAGGGGCTGCGGCAATTGCTCAGTGCAGGGCCCAACAGGTGCTCTGTGCTCCCGGCCCGGGAAGGGAGGCTCATTCTACCTGCAAACCTGCAAAGCCTCTGTCCCCGGGTGCGTCACTGCCCTGTGACCCCGAGGCCGCGTCCCCTAGATGTCCTGGCTGCCAGGCATCGGCCGAACTGGATGACGTGGGAGCTGCCAGGCAGCCCCACTCCCCAGATGCACATTGTGATGATGATAATGGGCTCCATCGCGAGGACCATGGTGGTAAGAAGTTGTGGGGAAATCAGGGAAATTGTCCAACCTGGTGACATGTTTCCTCAAGAGGGAGAGCAGTGACTTCGGTGCTTCTGTGTGTCTGAGCGAGGAAAGCTGGCGGAGAGCCGGAGGGAAGTCGGGGGCCCGTGTGGTGCCCCCAAGGCCTCCTGATGGCGAGTGGAGGCGAGGGGCTGAGGAGTCCCACAAGTACAGGGTCAGGGAAATGGGGACCCGCAGGGACAGCAGAGCAAGCGGGGCGGGTTGGGCAGCGCTGGTCCCGGGAGGGCACCTGCTCTCTGGTCAAGACGTCGAGGCTGCAGGGAGGATGTTCAAGGACCAGGCTGAGCGAAAATCTTCCCGGCTGGGACGGCCCTGGAAGGCGTTTTCGATGGGAGGGAGGAGCAGAGGTGTGCATGGGGGTCCCGCGGGGAGGAGGCAGTCCAGCTGGCTCTTCGGTCCATGTCTGGGGCCCACGGGTCCCCTGCCCCCGACACACACAGCGGGGACCCTGCCCTGACCTCTCCCCCTCATCCAAGCTGTGTCCTCCTTTCGGGGTCTGAGGGTGCAGCCTGGACGACCAGTATCTGGGCCCCTGGGCCTCCCGTCTACACCCACTAGACCTACTTATATGCCCCACGTTCCCTGTTTCACAGAATCTCCACATTTTGAGGGACTCCCTCCCACCTCTCTTCCTGGGAAAGCTCTCAGCCCCAATTCTTAATGGAGAGGACGCTGTGGGCACAGGGGGACCCAGGACAGTGAGGGTCCTTCCCCAAACCCTTCCAGGGAGGGGGGCAGGGCATCGCAGCCACAAAGAACACTGCTCTCCTCGGGGCTGCTCTCTCCCTAGGTGACCCCGCACCCCAGCGACCTTTCCGAGCCCACCCTTCTCTCCAAGTCAGACCAGATGCCTTGTGTTCTGCCGTCATTTTGGGGTGCGATCAGCGCTCATCAATCACGCTGTTTCCCGAAACCCCGCATTTGCAGCTGACTGGCAGGAGCGAGCGCCTGTGACAGCAGCGGGCAGGTCAGGCCACTGAGACTCACCGATGGCGAGGAGACACTCTCTGAAGGACCCGCGGAGCTGGTGGGTGGCCGGCAGGTGCAGCGGTTGCTCTGGAATCCCCAGAGGTGCATGCAGATGGCTTCTCTGGGCTTCTAGAAGGCTCACCCACCAGAGGCTTGGTGACCCAAGGCAAGAGAACGGGGCATGAGTGGCCTTCTCCTCAGGAAGCGTGAGCGGTGGTCCCGGTGTAACTTTTGCTCAACACGAGATGGAAGCACAGAGTGACAAATCAGAATATCCAAGTCCTGGGAGGAAAGAATGTGGCCGAGATAGTCACCTGTTGCACAGGGGCAGGGAGCCCCAAGGTGTTCTCCCCCGGCTGAGAGAGACCCAGGAGGATGCACGCACGTGCCAAGGGGTCGGAGACCCAATGTGAGGGCCCCGGCCTGCAGGGCTGGGGGGGTGCATCCCCGCTCTGAGCTCCAGGTTTGCTGTTCCCGAGGCGAACTGTGAGTCTTCGTGGGAAGAACAAAGGAAAGGACTCCTGCCTGTTTTGCACCCTAGAAAGACTCAGGCTGAGTACAATGTGCAACGTGGAGAGGCCAGCGGCTTTCCTGGAGCTGGACAGTCGTCCGGGGCAGTGACACCCATGAGCCACTCTGCAGGGCTGGGGCGGGGGGGAGAACCCAGGTGCCAGAGTGGTTTCCCCGCAAATGAATCAGTCAACAGTTCTAGCTCCGTGGGCTTACAAGTGAACTGTTCCTTCTGTGTTCCCTGTAGGACTTAGCTATTGTCACATCAGCACTGCCTAGCAAACCCCGCCCCCAAACCCAGAGGCTTGAAGCAGTGGTGTTCAGTCAGGAGTGTTTGCCCCAGCAAGACTACGAGGAAATGTCCAGAGACATATTTATCGTTGTGACTTGGGCTGGGCACTATTGGCATTTGCCGGGTGAGGCCAGGAATGCTGTTAAGCATCTTACAATGCACGGGGTGGCCACCCCCTACCAAGACCTGTCCTGTAGAAAGGCAGAGATGGAGAAACACCGTCTTTTTTTTTTTTTAAGTTTATTTATTTATTTGGCGCGAGAGAGAGGCAGAGAGAGGGAGAGACAGAATCCCAAGCAGGCTCCACACTGTCAATGCAGAGCCTGACATGGGCCTTGAAGCCACGAAATGTCAGACCATAACCTGAGCTGAGATCAAGAGTCGGATGCTCAACCCACTGAGCCACACAGACGCTCCAGAAACACCATCTTAAAGAAACCATGTCTGATGTTTCTCAGGTTGTCCGTGTTGGCCACGAGGTTGTGCTAGTCTGGGCCTCTTTGGGCTGATGGCGGACCTAAACTTGGGTCGTCTTGTGGCCAGGCAGATGGCTGGGTGTTCCAGGATGCCTCAGTGGGGCCACAGGGCTCCGCTCCGTGCATCTGTCACCCCAGCAGGTGGCCAGGCTCTTGGTGCTGACAGGACTCTGAGAGAAAATGGGAAGAGAGCACATCCTTCCCAGCCCCACTTTACCTTTGCTGACACCCACTGGATGTGTGAGTCACATGGGTGATTCAGAGTCGGGGTGGGAGGAGCTGAGAAGTTTATAAGCCGGGCCCATGGTACAGGGGCCACGTGAGCCACCAACCCCACCCGGTCTCCGCACCAGGCGAGAAGGATAATGGGATCACCCGTTCCTAAGATCGTTGCTGGAGGATAAAGACGTTAACACCCACCATTTCCCAGCAAGCACGGTTGACTTTCCAGAGCCATGGTGGGGGCTCCAGCCATGGTCTCCCACCTCCAAATTCTCTATCCTTTCCACCTAGGAAAAAAAAATTTGTTTGGACAAAAATGCATTGTGCCGCTACCTGGTGTTGCTCTGGAAAACCCAAGGGGCTGAACTTGGAGCCCACAGCTGCCCACACCGGGTCTCATCCCACACCCAAGATGTGGGCTGCCCGGCTGGGTTCTGGTGGGGGTCTCAGGTCTGGAGATACTGATACAGCAATTTCTCGATATGAATATACATTTCCTGTCTGCTGCTGGTTTTGGATTGAGAATCGCTGAACCATGATCTCTTGTCTCTCAGCTTTTGAGGGGCCGAAACTGCCCCTAGTTTGAAGCGTTAAGGGTGTTCCTCCCTAATTCCCATGTACCTGCTTACAATTGACCAAACAGGGGCGCCTGGTGGCTCAGTCGGTTGAGCGTCCCACTTTGGCTCAGGTCATGATCTCACAGTTCATGGGTTTGAGCCCCGAGTCAGACTCCGTGCCGTCAGCTCAGAGCCTGGAGCCTGCTTCGGATTCTGTGTCTCCCTCTTTCTCTCTGCCCCTCCCCTGCTTATGCTCCATCTCTCTCTGTCTCTCAAAAATAATAAAATGTTAAAAAAATTTAAAAAATAATTGACAAAACAAAGTGAGGTTACTTCTCAGTGTGATTCCTTGGCATCTGTGTTTGTCTGATTGGCTACTGTGTGTGTGTGTGGTGTGTGTGTGTGAGGAATTGACAGCTTTTTGCTAGATTACCTTCCTGGAAGTCATTAATTAATACACATCCTTTAAGATCTGCTGTGAGCATCTGGAGAATGAGGCCCCAAACAGAGCCAGAGAGGGCCTGCGCCTGTCCTCCCTGAGCCCACGGCTCATGCGTGCCGTGGGGGAGCCTGGTACCCGTGAACCCCACTCTGGCTTACAAAGGCAGCCCCATTAGCTCTGCGGGAACTTGGAATGAACTCGGGACGGGGTTCTCCCAAGACCCCTCTCCTTCCATGACGCAGAGCCGTCTTGTGAAAGTGAAGTCAGCAAGAGGGACGTCCGAAGAGGCCACCTGAGCCAGTTTGCTGAGGGCTTTAGAGGCTGGGCCACTGCGTGTGGACCTCACGTCGTGGGAAACGGCGGGGGAGGGATTTGAGCCACAGGCAGGACTGACTCTGCTCCTGGACGCCTCACACGGAAGTCTTCTGGGGTCACGGCGATCCACAGGACGGTGCCTGACCTACGGGCCAGGGGACACAAGTCCGGAGCTCTGAGCGTTTGCTTCCGCCAACGAGACTGCCGCTGTGAGCTGACAGCCTAGTCATGCCTCTGCAAGGCCAGTCCCGGTCCTGGTCACCCGTCTCCTCCGAGAATCCACAGCATCTGACCCAGCGCCGAGGCTGAGGGCTGTCCTCGGTGGGCAGGGCTTCCTGGTCTGACTCGGGCTCCCTCCTCACATCCTCCTTAAAGAGGCAAAATATGAATGAAGGGACGGTAAAAGTGAAGTGGGACTAAGGTCTGCACTTCACAGGGTAACAGCTTTAATGCGAGGTCTGTCTCAAGAGCTGCTCCGTGTGTTTTCCGTGATTTATCTTTTGATGTTCTGAAAGAAATCACCCACAACAGCGTTAGCGCTTCATAAAAGCCACGGATACAAAAATACAATCTTTATTATAATACATAACAATTTTATTTCCCACCGCATGAGAAAGATTCCAGGAGGAAATTGCTATTGTCTAGTTATCTTACATTCCGATAAATTGCACATTAGTCTGTCAGGACAGCGTGTCCCGTCTCGGAGTATTTAACTCATTCCTCCAGGAGCAAACCAGCCAGATGTACTTGGGGGCACTTGCAATTGCTCTGTGTCATGTGGGTGCAGGACAGCTTCCCGGGAGATTTCCACCGGTTGCTTCTTACCGGGCCAGCCCCGGGACCAGGAAGCTGGCGGCCGAGGCTGGGATGCTGGGATGGGACAGAACCCCGAGAGAACTCCTCAGCTCTCCCTCCTTCCCCCACTGCTAGCTCAGGCTTCTCGCCATGAGGGACCATGGAGACCAAGGTCAGGGTGCTTGGGGAGCTCCCTAGAAAAACCCGGGTGGGAGGAGCCATCTGGACGCCCTGGAGAGCCTGTGCTTCACCACGGCTTGCAGAAGACTGAGAGACGACTTGGGAGGGCAGGAGGGGGTCAACTGACTGAGCTCATTGTAACAGCAACACCATCTACCACCCACCACACGCTGGACACGGTCCAAGTCTACACTGTCCAAGTCCACCGAGTCCCGACACCAACACCAGGCTGGCGCGACTGTTGTCCTGGTTTACTGAAGGGGAACAGGGGCAGCCACGGAATGGCCCAGCACGGTCCCCAGCTGCTAGGAGCAGATCAGGGGCCGGAGTCCACGTGGTCTGGCTCCCTACGGTTCCCTACCATAGAGGGGACAGTGGGAACTGGGTAACTTAGCAAAGAGCCCAGCCTCCAATCTTGGGAACGCTCTCCATTGCCATTGGCGGGATCACCACCAACACAGATCTCCAATTGAAAATGTAGGACACATTCTGGGATCTTCTTCCTCACCGAGCCCCTCCCTTCCCAACCCAAGTAATTACCAGGATCTGCTGGAAGTACCTAAAGTCCACCTCACATCCCCTGCATCCCCCTTGCCCCATCTCGGCCGCATCCTGGTGGGATTTGCATTACGATGAAATGGGGGTGACGGGGGCGGTGGGGGCCTTCCATCTCTTGTGAGGACAACACAGACTAATGCACCAGCAGAGCCTGGCCGGGGCAACGGTCTCAGCATCCGGGGTCACGATGGGCGATGCCATGTGCTCACTGTGTCCTTTCCTGTCGTCCTGTCCCGTGGTTAGCCTGCAGTCCCAGCCTTTCTTGGGATCAAGGATCACATGGCTGAGTTGTGGCCAACGGAATGGAGGCAGAGGCATCCATGCTGTTTTTAGCCCTGACCCTGAGAACACTCTAGGACCCTCTGCTACCTTCTTAGCTCCCCTTTGGCCAGCCAGATGAAGAGAATCGAGCAGACAGCCTCCAGGCCCTGGGATGGAAAGGAGCCTGGACCCTGAATGGCTCCACAGAGCAGACTTCTCTCCACCGCACCCTTGCCAACCCGCAGGGGCTGCAGCACAAAGACACGGCATGGGTCAGCCTCACCAGCACACGTGATGCTGTTGCCACCATGCTGTTATATTTTAAGTGTAAAGAGTTATTTAATTAGAAAAAGTAATACATTGACATTAAATACACTTTTGGGAAAATGTTGGGTTTTGTATTAGGTGCCTTGGGATCATATACTCCTCTATAAACACCAAAATTAATTCCAGTTATGTTAGAATTAGTGATTAATATGAAAGTTTACAATACCGCCTTTGCCGAGATCCAGATGACGGAATACATATGTGTCTGTGCCCGCTCTCTGTTCTGTTCCATTGGTCTGTTGCCCTCTACTTGAGATTGTGTCACATGATCTTGATATTGTAGCTTTACATTACACTTTGCAACAAGATGGTATAAATCCTTCAAATTTGTTCTTTTCCAAAATTACTCAGGCTAAACTTACTGCATCTTGACACTTTTACATATATTATGGTTTTAATCTGTCAATTTCTATAAACAAATCCTGAGATTTGGTTAACTTATAGATCAATTAGAAGAAGTTTTCATCTCAATCATATTTGCTAATTCTGCTAGGTAAGTGATCATTACAGACTTGAAGTCAGTTTTCATCAGATAAATGCTCTGTGTGATTTGTTTATATTCATGTTCATTGTGGCTTGTTTTATGCTCTGCATAAGCTTATCTTGGTGACTGTACCTTGTGCACTTGAAAAGCAAGTTCTGCAGTTACATGTTCTATATATACAGAACATATATATATTTTCTATATATAGAAAGAAAGAGATCTTTCTCCCTTTAATCCCATCTATCTTTGCTTCATTTGTTTTGAACTCTGTCATTAGATGAAGCACCTTAGGTTTTGGTTTGTGTTTTTTTAAGGTCTCGATGAATTTTTCCAGTTTTCGCTATGAAAACTGGAGCTCCTTCATCTCTCTGAAGTCTGCAGTGTCTGATATTAATGTAGCCACACACATGTCTCATGCTTATTCCTGGCATGTCACCCCTTCCTCACCCTTTATTTTCACCCTGTGTCTTTCTATCTAGAATGTTCCTCTGTGAACAGTGTATAGAGCTGAGGCTTCGGGTTTTTTCCAGTCTGACAACTGTGGTCCAAGATCTCAGTGGTTTACCCATTACATTTAGTGTAATGATGGGTGTGGGTGGGTTCAGAGACCATCATGCTATCTGTTCTCTACATTTTTTCGTTTCTTCTGGCTCTTTATTTCCTGTTTTATTTTGGTGTAGTTGATGTGCGTTTTAGCATTCCATTCTAGTTCCCCAATATACCTCTTTCTGTTTCTTTTGAGAGCTTGTCTGGTGGATTGCAATACTCATCCTTAATTTATGATGGATTATCTTGAATTAAAAATATGCAGGACCCTTCCATTCACCCTTCCTGCTTATTGTGTTCTTAGTGTTATATATTTTCTGGCCTATATGGTTCAAATACCAAAATAGGTTATTATGTTTGCTTTATTTTTTTTTTTTTTAATTTTTTTTTTCAACGTTTATTATTTTTGGGACAGAGAGAGACAGAGCATGAACCGGGGAGGGGCAGAGAGAGAGGGAGACACAGAATCGGAAACAGGCTCCAGGCTCTGAGCCATCAGCCCAGAGCCCGACGCGGGGCTCGAACTCACGGACTGCGAGATCGTGACCTGGCTGAAGTCGGACACTTAACCGACTGCGCCACCCAGGCGCCCCTATTATGTTTGCTTTAAATGTTCACTTCTGTAAATAATTTATGAAGAGAAAAAAGTCTTTCATATTTATCCGTAAATGTAGATATCACCCTTTTCTTTCCCTTTTTGTCTGGCATTGACCGTGTCCAACTTCTACCTGCTTTTGGTCGCACTCTCCAGTCTTAAACAGTTGTGCTTATAATTATCTAGTTATTTGCCTTCACAATTGATCCAGAGTTTATAATTTTGTAAATGCAAAGATTAGTCTAGTATAGGCTATTTCACCATTGCCAAGAGCCAGAAGTCATACACTCTATTCCAGTATGAATTACCTTAACATATCTGTATATTTTTATGGGGGTATTTTAATTGCTGTGCATATTTAATTTCTGCTCCTGACAGGCACCTGAGCTTGCTTGAATGATTTAGCCACAGATCTTTTTACACCAGCTTCATGGAGATGTAATTCACATAGCAAAAAAAAAAAAAAAAAAAAAAAAAATCCCTGTTTTATAGTGTACAATTCAGTGGATTTTAGAATATTCAGAGTCATGTAACCATCCCCATTAGAACATGTTCATGGGACGCTGGTTGGCTCAGTCAGTAAGCAACTGACTTTGGCTCAAGTCATGATCTTGCGGTCATGGGTTTGAGCCCCACCGTCGGCTCTGTGCTGACAGCTCAGAGCCTGGAGCCTGCTTCAGATTCTGTGTCTCCCTCTTTTTCTGTTCCTCCCCTGCTCGTTCTCTGTCTCTCTGTGTCTCTTAAAAATAAATAAACATTAAAAAATTAAAAAAAAAAAGAACATGTTCATGACCTCAGAAAGAAACCTTGTACACTATCACTCTGCTTCCAGACCCCTGGCAACAATTGTCTGTGTGTGTGTCTGTCTAGGTTTGCACATTCTGGACATTTCACTAACTGGAATCAAATGCTATGCGGTCTTTTGTGACTGACTTCTTGCACTTAGTACAATGTGTTCAAAATTCATCCATGTTGTAACAGGTATCAGTACTCTGTTCATTTTTATGACCAAGGGATAGGCCATGGTTTGCATATGCCATAACTGGTCCAGGTGACATTAGCAAACCCAGGCATGTGGTCACCTTCTATAGCGATGTCCCTCAGTCCTGATTTTACCCTCATGAAAGCTGCCACTTTGGTTCCAGCCATCTGAATCCCAAGTCTCTCCCTAACTTGAATCACAGGGATGGTGGGGATAAAGAAGTGTCCTGGGCAGGACCCTCCTCCTGGAAGTGACAATGGACAATGATAGCATCACTTAAATCTGAAAGGTGTTCTATTATTTACAAGACTTTTTTTATTATGGAGACATTTTTTATTGAAATTATTAGGGGACTTGAATGTGAAAAGAAAAAACCCAGAAATACATCAAGGAACATCCCATTTAATTATTTTAATATAATCAAAATTTTCTGTTAATGGATATATAGCTCCCTGAAAGGTGAGAGCAGTAAAGGAAGGAAGAAGTATATGAAGCTGGACAAGGTATATTATTCTACAGAATATTCTTGGCTCTCTTCCATCAGAAACCCAAAGCGAAGGTCATATCGATGTGCTTGGGCACTGCGTGGTAAGTGTCCTTTATCAAAGTACATGTCACGAAACTGAGACAATTTGGTGCTGATCAACACAATCCAGAAAGGAAAAGATATCGATGTGTAGAACTGTCAATATTTCCCCCTGAAAAGGAAGAAGAATTGAACTGATTACAAATACACCCTCACACTTTCAAAGAAGCCACGGGAAGATGAGTCCATGGAGCCATTGGTCGTGAGGGAGAAGGAAGGGTGGCGGGGGAGGGGGAGCCCCATGCTTTCCCTTTTCTGCGTGGAAAAGGAAGAGGCCTGCGTACGGATGTCTTTATTGCTGGGAGCTCTTGACCTGTCAGTGCTTCCCCAGGACCGAGTTCTGAGCCTAGCACTTGGCCAGGAACAAACAGAAACACATCCCAACAGCCCAAGAGAGAACAGGGCGGGCTGAACATGCAGCTTCCTCTCCCTGGCGGTCATCAGCACAGAGCTCCCCCACTATTTGAAAGTTGAACATTCTTATGAAAACTTCCGTAAACAGAAATAGCATCAAGCAAAGAAGCCATTATCATTATTTACATGGAAAAACTCTGAATGTTTCCAGACCGAACAAATCACCTCCCTTAGACTTTCTGATACTCTTAGGATGCGTCTTGCTGATGGATGTGCAAAATAACTCACGATGCTCACAGACACGGTTCGGAGCTGTGGTGGCTGGAAGCTGAGATGCTGAGTGTGGTCCCAGAGAAGGAGCTGGTCGAGGCCTCTGGCCGATGGTGAACGCAACCAATGCTGGACTGGAACATTCCAAAAGCAAGATATACCTGTACCCAGCTGTGGTTGATGGTGTCCCAGGACTCAGCGCTAGTGGGGAGGAGGTGATGCTACCAAGCCTTCTGCACTCCGAGGGACAGAGTTCCAGGCTTATAAGAACACTTCATCTCCGGCCTGGGGACACAAGGATGCAGCCTGGGGAGACAGGTGCACCTCCTTTTTATCATCTGCTGGTACAACAGACAGATGGGTCCCCGTTCTCCCTGATTCTGCCTGCAGTGAGATTCTCTTTGTTCTTACTGTTGGGGTTTTTAGGGGGGTGAGAGAAGGGGAAGGAGGCATCAGCCAAAATTAATTTATGAGTGTATCTGTAATACTAAAGATGTATAAAGGCACCTCCCAAAATTTTATTCTAAGAATGTCTTCCTTTTCGTTTTAATGTATTTTTGTGTGTGGTGCAAAGTGATGGCTCAGCTTTATTTCCTTCTATTGGGATGATAAACCATCGTTTTCCCACTGAGTTAAAAGTCCTATTGGGGCGCCTGGGTGGCTCAGTCGGTTAAGCGTCCGACTTCGGCTCAGGTCATGATCTCACGGTCCGTGAGTTCGAGCCCCGCGTCGGGCTCTGTGCTGACAGCTCAGAGCCTGGAGCCTGTTTCAGATTCTGTGTCTCCCTCTCTCTGACCCTCCCCTGTTCATGCTCTGTCTCTCCCTGTCTCAAAAATAGATAAAACGTTAAAAAAAAATTTAAAAAATAAAAAAGTCCTACTTGGCTTGATACTAGATTCCTCGATTTATTTCGTTCTATTTCTGAAATGCTCATCTCTCCCTGTGTCCTGTTTTTAAGACTCTTCGGGTTGTTGATGATGACAACGGCTGTATTATTTTTCGTCAGACCCCTTAGGGGGACGCTACTGTGCTGTGTGACTTTACGATCATGGCATTCTAATTTCAGAAAGAGGGACTTGAAGCATGTATCTGTTCACGCATTTTAGTTTTCACTCCACAAACGTTTACGGAGCTCTCCGCAAATGGCAGGCGCTGTTTCAGACAGTGGGGATTGGGTAGGGACGGGACAGGCAATCCTTGCTCTCGTGGCTCTTCCCTCCCAGCAGAGGATGCAGGTGTGCAAGCAAAATTCTCAGAACACTCCCAGCGATGAGCAGGTCGGTGGAAATAAGGCAGTGTGTGTGGGGGGGTGCGTGGGGATGGCTTTGCCCTCCAGGTGAGGCCAATGGGTCAAAACAGCAAAAAGGAGAAGCCTTCTGGGGGGCGGCCCAGCCAGCTCTGCACACTCAGGCCCAGCAAGGCGAGGGGGGTGTGCGAGTAGTTCGCCATCACTGGGTGGTTAGAACAACAAAACATCCTGGAAGCTGCAAGTCCGGAATCCTGGCATCGGCAGGCTGGGCTCCCTCGGAACCCTCTAGGGGCAGAGTGCCTCTCCGGCTTCCGCTGTGGTTTGCAGCCCGGGGCCTCCTCATCACAGACACGGGCTCCCATGCGGCACACCCTCACGCCTCTCCTTCTGGGCTCCCGCCTCTGCGACTCCAGTGCTCCCTCTTATGAGGAGACGTACTGGATTAGGGCCCAGCCTAATCTTCCTTTTAATTTGATTTCCTCTGTAAAGACCCTGTTTCCAGAAAGGTCACATTTAGCAGTATTTGGAATCAAGACTTCAACGTATTTTTTGGGGGGGGAGACAAAATCCAGTCCTCAACGGAGGGTTTTGCAGAGTGCACAGAATTCAGCTGCATCTCAAATTTAGACTCTTGGCCCGTTTAAAACCACAGAAAGTGGCCCATCATTATACCTGAAGGTCAACACCCCAGAGTGCCTTTACCCCGTGGGGATGCAGCGTCCCGGGTCTGAAGAGGTCTGGTGGCTCCTGGCTGCGCCCGCCCCGAGTATCCCTGGGGCCCGTTTTCCACTCACATCTATGTGTTTACTCAAATTATTCTCCCCTTCTACCTTTGGATTTATCTTGTTATTTCTCTAATTTTTTGGAGTAGGACATTTCCGTCGTTAAGTTTTACACTTTCCCCTTGTCGAGCTGTCATGGGGAGGCACGCGATTCCTTTCGAGTGCCTCTTGGACAGCACCCCACAAGCTTTGCAGAGAAGCATTTTTGACTCATGAGGTCCTAGTTTCAAATACCCCCTCTGTTCCATTCGCATATCTCCTTTTACCCACAAATCATTTAGAAATGCATTTTCATCGAATTGCAGCCAGAGAACTTGATTTGTAGGATATTGATTTTATAGTAGTTCCGAGACTTCCTTGTGACTTGGAAAGGGGTCAGGTTTTGTAATTGTTCTGTGTGTTCTCGGGAAGAGGGTGTGTTACTCACAGTGCTGGGTAGAGTCGGACTTATGCTTGTTTGAGCAGACGTGCTCATTACTCTCTTGGAATCTTCTGCGTCACGGGGTGGCAACTCTTTCTGCAAAGGGCCAGACAGTGAACGTTTCCAGCTTTGAGGGCCGTATAGCCTCTGCTACAAGTGCATGGTGTGTGTCCCTCTTTCCTTGTAGCTTGAGAGCAGTCATAGGCAGCAACATGTAAATGAGCATGGCTGTGGCCAATAAAACTTTATTTATAAAGGCAAGTGGGGGCCGACTCCTCTTCTGTGTCCTTGTGTCTTTTCAGATCTGCTTGATGTCTTGCTTAGTACGTCTGTTCAAATCTGCTGTGAGGGGGTATGTGTTTGTGTTTGTGTTTCAGAATTTTCCATGACTCTGGGCACATCTGTGGTCTCTGTGTCAAGGAGATAATATTACTAAGCTACTAAGCTCATGGGATTCAGGATTGTTCTCTCAGCCTCATGCATCAGCGGTTCAATTGTAAAGTAGCCCTCTTTGTTCACCATGATGATTTTTGCCTCAGGGTCCATTTCATACGATATTAATATGCTTACTGTAGCTTATTCTGAGCTTTATTTTCAATTTTTGGCCTGGTGTGTGTTCTTTCTCTCCCCACACTTCAGCCTCTCAAGTGCTTGTGAATTGCACTCAGTAGATGCTTGTTTGGGGGTGTTTCTTTTTTTAATGTAGGAATTTCTATTGTATTTTATTTTTTTAATTTTTAATGTTTATTTATTAGTTTTGAGAGAGAGAGAGAGAGAGAGAGAGAGCATGAACAGGAGAGGGGCAGAGAGAGGAGACACAGGATCTGAAGCAAGCTCCAGGCTCTAAGCCATCAGCACAGAGCCCAATGAGGGGCTCGAACTCACAAACCACAAGATCGTGACCTGAGCTGAAGTCAGATGCCTAACCAACTGACCCCAGCCACCCTGGTGCCCCAGGAATTTCTATGTTAGCTAGTGAGCTCGGTGCTTGCATGGATTTAAATTTTTGAATGATTGGGTTTCCTTTCTTCCTTTCTAGTCTATGCCATGAGTTGGCCATGGTTTTTGTTTGTTTTATTTTCTCTATCTTTATGTTGGTTTTATTGAATTGTCTTTACTTCCCCCCTTTTTGTTGATGATTTAAAAGTTATACATTCTATTAAAGAATTTTTTGGGGTGGTGATCCTTAATGTTTCATCATTTTTAGGCGTAGTCAAGCCTGAGGTTAAGTAGCATTTCTTCCTTCCCGCAGAAGCACGGGGATGTTGGACGTCCTCAGCTTGGGCCCCTCCATCTTTCACCTTATCTCTGCTTTTTTAAGTTTACGTATGTATTTTGAGAGAGAGAGCGCGAGACAGCGTGCACGCGCACAAGTGGGGGAGGGGCAGAGAGAGGGAGAGAGAGAGAGGATCCCAAGCAAGCTCACCACAGTTAGTGCAGAGTCCCACTCGGGGCTCAACCCACAAACCGTGAGAACATGACCTGAGCTGAAGGCAAGAGCCGGTCGCTTAACCGCCTGAGCCCCCAGGCGCCCCCCTCACTGCGTTTGCTTTGAAAGGTCTCTGAGCCTGACCCAGCCGCACCCCAGTGTCTGCACTAATCCTGGTTTCTCCGGGAGGGTCGGGTTCCTCTTCAGGAACCCGTCCTTCAGAGGCGGTCCTGGCCTGGGTCACACAGGTGAGGGGAAGCATGGGGGAGGGGCCGAGCACGGGGGGTGGGACCTTCAGAAGCCTCTGGACCCTCCGCGCCGGCCCCTCGGGTCTGGTCCTGCACACACTGACGTCACCGTGTTCTCGTCTTGTGGCCATTTGCCATGGAAACATGATCTACGTTTTCATCTTTTTCTTTTAATAGATTATATTCAGAAGTATAATCTCAGTCCCTTTCTTTGAGCAAATGTCCTCTCTCCCTTTGCTTTGCAGATGTGTGTCCCTAGGCGGAGGCCCCAGTTCACCGCTACTTAAGGATGACCTCTAAGAAGACGCTGTTTGCTCTCAAGGCTGATTTACTCGAGTTCTGGGGACAACCTCTGGTGGCCGCGTGCATCACTCACTTAGTGACCCTTTCTGCACTGAAAGGCCCCAATCCAACCCCTGGTCCTCAGCCCCCATCCAGCCTGCCCTTCCTGCAGTGACATCGCCTGAAGAATTCAGGAAATGGCCTCTCCAACACCTTGCACGTTGGCCATGGGGTCTCCGCCAGTGAGCTCTAACTGCCCGCTGTCTTGGGGTCAGCCCTGATCCTCTGGCCCCCATGAGTTGGAAGCAGAGCCAAGGGTCCTGTGGCACCAGCCATCCACGTTCTGATGAGGTGGGCGGAGAACATTCACAGGCCCCTCTTGTGTCTGGATGACAGGACGACCCCCCCGGAAGGACAGACACGCAGCTCGGCTCTGACCCAGTGGCGTCTCTGTCTTCAGATGGTTTCTCTTCTCAGGCCATTGACTTGTCTGCACAAAGGGATTGATCAAGCCAGACTTTAGGGTATTTGATCGGAATGAAGTCTTCCCTCTCCAATAGACGTGGGTACCCGGAGGTCCACAAGTGGCCCGTCCACTTGTGGGAGTGTGGCCCGGCCGAGATCTGCGTGGAGCTGGCGTGACCTTGGGCATTGGCCCCTGGCCCCAGCCCTGAGGACACAGCACACAGGCCTCCCTTCTTCTGAAAGCTGTGGAAAGGCAGCCACCTCCCCAGGTCTCCTCTCGAGCCCTGATGAGCTGACACTGATGGGCAGGTTCCTGGAGCTCTGGCAACATTTTGCTGAAATCCTCGCTTGCCTTTGAATTTGCTGGAAGCGCCCCCGGGCCGTGCGCCCCAGGAGCCGGCGGGAGGGGCGGATGCCTGTTTGCTTTCGGGCCAGGTAACCCGCACATCCCGGCCGTAAGGAGATGAAGGAAAGCCACGGTCTGACATTTTCCATTTGAACCTCAGAGCAGAGACGGCGCACCGGGAACTTTGATGTCCGGGATGAAACACAGTGTAGACATGCATATTAAGAAGGTGTGTGATGTATGAGAGGAGACCCATTTTCCTGGACGTGCTCAGTCTCCCGGGTCACTGTGGGGGGGGGGGGTTCTGTGCAGCTCCAAGCTTCCCCCGTGAGCCCTCGGCCCCGCACCTGTCGCCATGCCTCTCCCTGCGGGGTGTGATGGGACTTGCTCTGTCCAGCGAGGCTGGACCCCCGCACCCTGGCCATCACCACCCACCCACGTGTCCAAGTCTCCCTTTGCGCCACTGCCTGCCCTGTCCTCCCCTTCCGTTGGCGGTGGCTCCCCTGTGAGCAGAACTGCCCCCGCCTGCTGTGGCCGTGGGGACTCCTTCGGGCAGTGGGATTTTGGCAGCGGCGACCCCCAGGTCTTGGAGGGTGCTCCCCCACTCTGTCTCCCCGGCCTTCTCCATGGGAAGCTGTTCTGGAGGACGGGGAGCCAATCCACCCCGGAAAGCTCAGCTGAGACCCACTGACTCTGGGTTTGCGGGAAGTGGTCGGCGTGTGTTGTTCTGGGGGCACTGGGCTTTGGGGGGCTCCGTTACCAGACTTAAACGGACTGCCCACGTGGTGGGCAACAGAATCCGCAGGGCATTTTTGTGGCTCCACGGCCCGTCCTTTCCTCTTGCCCGCCTCAGGTCCGGAATGTGGATGTTTTCAGTGTGAGGTTCGCGCACCCCGGGGCGGGGAGGGCTGATGTGCAGCGGGGAGGTCTGCTGTGTTCCCTGTCGGTCGTCTGTGCCCTGTTCCCTGTTAGAGCTGACAGGTGTTCGTGTTCAGGCCGGGAGGGGAGGCCGCAGGAGGGCCAGACCAGGAGGGGCTCGTAGCTCGAGAATGAAGGTCAGGGTGGCTCTGGAGCTTTGGAGCTCACGGGGAGCAGTGTCTGAGAGCACGTGGCACAGCTGGGAAAACCTCCGTGACACCTCTGTGGGCGTGGACTGGAGCGGAGCCTGCATTCCCAGGGACCCGGAGGCTTCGCCTCCTACGGATACTCCTTCCAGAAGCGCCCTCATACCTTCCCCGTGAAACACGCACCTGCATATTCTGCACAACCACAGGAGCCTGCAAAGCCCTCACCTTCTCATCCTCCGAGGAGCAGGTAAATGCACGAAGTACATCAAACAGCGGGAGGCGGGACGACGGCACATCTGAGATACTGGTCACCCAGCAAATTCAAGGACACAGGCGACCCCCCGACACGTGGCCTTGGAGGAGGTGAGCCAGACTGATGAAACACGCCCGGGGAAAGCTCAAACACAGGACGTGCAGGGCGTTAACGGTCAGGACGGCGATGCCCGGGTGACGGTAACACCCAGCAAGTGCCCAGCAAGCTGCCGTGCCTGGGTGGGGCGCGGGTGGCTTTTGCTGCAGCTCCTGCTTATAGGACTTGCGTCTAGGGAGCAACCCCTGCAAGGCTGTAGAGAGAGAGAGAGGAAGAGAGAGAATCCCAAGTAGGGTCTGCACTCCCAGCGCAGAGCCCAACTCGGGGCTCGAACCCATGAACCGTGAGATCACCGACCTGAGCTGAAATCGAGAGTCAGATGCTCAACTGACTGAGCCCCCAGACACCCCACAAAGCAGTCATTTCAAAGCATCTCCTGGGGTGTTCACCACCCAGAGTGACAGGGCGGATTGATTTAGAGCAAACTATAACTGTCAGAGGGGGAGCCCGCGACCTTGAGAGGCTGGTGCCAGCCTCCCAGGGAGTCTGTGATCGGGCTCTCAGGGCCCCAGCATCGGCCCATGGTCAAGGCAGGCCCTGAGCAGCCACAGCGATCGGGGTTCCCCAATCATAAAATGTCTCTTTCCTGTAGCTGCTTAATCTAAGGGGTCACTGAACTTGGACCCGGCAGGGAGGCATCTTTATGGCTGAGTTACACGGTGCAGCCGTGCGTGGGGACGGTGCCGCGGCTTGGCGATAAGTCAAGGTGTCTGTGCCGGAGAAGAGACGTCTAACGTGAGCGGGCCGCAGGCATCTATCACAGCCCACAAGTCAGAAAGGGCCAGGGCGGCCGGGCCCATAAATTAGCCATAAAGACCAAAGCGAGCTCTCAACTTTTAATTTAATCTCGTATTTATCTGGCTTTATGGCAGAACACGGTGCTTCCTCACGAATATGGTTATTCCTGCCATAACATTTCAAGCTGCAGGGATGAAAAGTGGGCGGCTGGGGTGGGGTTACTGAGGAGGGTGTCGTGGCATCGGGGCTGTGGCACAGCGGCCCCAAGGAGGCCCCAGGCCAGCAGGCGGCCTCGGGGCGGGCGCTCTGGGGACACGTTACCTCGCAGACCCGGGGCGGCACCGGAGGGCGAGATAGCCCAGCACGCTCCGTGTGTGGGCATGTCGGGCATCATCTTGTTTGGTTTGTTTTCTGTAAGAGAATTAATTCCGGGGGCAAAGACGATATGTCGGTCTTGCCGTCCTGTTGTTGGTTTGCAATGAAGACAGAGTGAAGGAAAAATCGCCTTCCAAAATCCAGGAAAACATCCCTTCACATGATTTGCCAAAAATGAATGCCCAGGGTCCCTGCTGTCCCTGCTGGGTGTTCCCTGCCCTGAGACGCTTCTGAAGGCCTTTAGGACACAAGGCAAGTTTCTCCTCCCCTCAGTGATTTGCTGACACTTTAGGTGGCGTGTCTTTCTGCTTTGCAGTCCAAGCGATTGATTGACGAAGTCTCAGTGAGTGACTCCTCTTCTCGGCACCTGGCCCCGTGCTGACGTCTGCGACACCTCATTCGTGATATGGCAACGCCCACATCCCGCGGACCGCCCCGCTTCCTGGTTTCCCTGTTGTGGGCTTACTGTGACCCCGAGCCCACAAATATTCATTCTGGAAACCCTTCTTTCTCATGTAGCTGCCTTGTCCCTTCACGCGACCCTGCTCATCCCTCCTCCGGTTTTCTTGGCTCTGCCCCTCCCCCCTGCCCACGCCCGAGGCCAGTTGGTGCCTTTGTCACCAGGAGCACTGCCAGCACTTGCTATGTGGCCCCTCTGCCCCAGGTTGTCCCCAGCGAAGACAGGGAGGTCTGACCTCATGGGTTCTCCATGTGAGATGCTGTGGCTCGCCCTGGCCTCGGGGACACTGAGGATCCTGGGCGCAAAATCAGGGTCCTGCCCCTTCCGTGCTTCCTTCCCCAGCCTGTGGTCCACCCACAAATGCCTGCTGTTCCCACACTTTGCTGATAACCCCCGACTGCCCTATAAGTCCAGACCTCCATCCTTTCCCACACGCTTCCTGTGTCATGAAATACCCCCTCACAGGACTCGTGGAACTCCTCCGTCTGTGCAGATCTGACTAGGACGGCTCCTGGCCCACTGGGTGGAGGCGACTCCTCCTTCTTCTCCTAGTTGTGTGTAATTTCTGCTCGATAGCCTCCCGGGGTGGCCTCTGAGCGCCTTCCTGGGGAGCAGGAATGTGCTTTTCTAGCTCTATCTTCCTAACTCCGAGCCCGGCTCCACTCAGCAGCCAATAAGTGGATGAATGAAGGTAAAATTTGTTTTCCCTCCATGTTTGTCCATTCTCCCTCCACCAACTGGACGGTGAGCATCTTGGGAAACCATTGTGCGTTTCCTCGAACATGCTGGACTCATCGGGTGGGTGAGGACACGTACGTGGCCCACTGACCTCCCCGCGCGGGCGAGGACGGGCGTATGACATGCTGACCTCATCATGCGGACAAGAGCGCCCACGGCTTCTACTTCTGCCACTGTAGCCGCACCTTTGGTGACCTCTTAGGCTCATGCACACACCCGGGGATGGGGCTCCCACTCAGGACTCTGTGTTCCCAGCCTCTAGGATCATGACTGGGCCACTGTGTACCTGGAATGAATGAGAAATGAATAAACGCATAGATGAGTAAGTAAATAAGTTAAGGGGGTTTACGGGGAGGCTGGGGTTCTCAGAGGAGGGTGTGAATTTACAAGAGGGGAGCAAATGGAACTAGACTTGAGCAGCTACAGGAGGAAGTGCTTTCATCAAATGTCGAGAGAATTGATGGGGAAGTGAAGTTAATGGGAAGATAGGAAGTCATCAGTGAGGCAACCGAATCTAGTGCTCCGGGTGGTTCAGACGTGAAGTGCCAATTAAGGAGTCATTAAAAAACAAAGCCAGAGAGAAAACACAGATTAAGAACGTAGAATGTGCTGTCACACACAGTTGTTGATTGTGTTGCTTCTCCCTGAAGCCGGAAAGACTCCCGTGAACTGACAAAGAGCCTGATTCCCAGCGCAGGAGGGTTCCTAACCGTCCCCAGACGGAAGCCCGTTGAGGCGAAGTGTCGTGTCTTTGCAGAGTGGGCATGACGTGGTGTACTCAAGACTGGCATCAGGCCTCCAGACGCCTGGCTTCTGAGTGAGTCGCTGTGTCAGTGGTCCCCATGCGTGGTCAGCAGAGCCATGGGTCATTTGGAAGAGACCTGGAGCATCGGACTCTCAGTTCAGGTTCTGAGTCAGGGAATCTGTGTGTGGGTCAGAATTCAGCTGCCTCTGTTCTCACCCTCCTGCCTCCCTGTCTGTCTGTCTGTCTGTCTATTGTCACTGTCATCATCTACCTGTCTATACATAGTTTATCCATCTATCAATCGATTATCTATCATATCTATCTCTCTCTATTATCTATATCTCTCTATTGTATCTATCTATCATCTATTAGTGTCTGTCTCTATTATCTAACTTTCTATTATTTCTATCTATATCTATCTATCTATCATCAGTATCTATTGGTATCTATCTATCTATTATCTGTATCTATTATCTCTCTTTATTATCTGTATATCACTATTATCTATTTCTCTATTATCTGTATATCTCTATTAACTCTATTATCATCTATTTATCTATTATCTTTATCTCTATCTCTCCATCTATTATCTATCCATCATTGGTATCTGTCTATTACCTGTATCTCTATATTTACCTATCTATATATTATCTGTATGTCTCTATTCTCTATGTGTCCATCTTTCCATTGGTCTTTTCTTTTAAGAGAACAACGGTTTTATTTTTTTGTAAAACGACATAGGTTTATTATAAGGCAGTCAAGTGACTCAGAGCTGACAGAAAAAAGCATAGATTCCACAATTCTCAGAACCAGAAATAACCACAGATAATATTTGGAGAAAGCTATTCTAGACTTATCTCTATGGATATATACAGATTGAAGGATCCGTCGACAGACTGGCAGATAAGTGCGTAAGTCAGAGAGAATGGGGTCATGAAATGAAATGGGCCTCAACCCACCTGGTTTTTAATAAAAGAGTTTTTCTTGGAGAAGCAATATTGAGTAGGGCTAGGAGTACAGACATGGGGTCACACAGCTCGTGCTCTCGTCCTGGTGGAGTATAGACGTGGGGTCAGGTGGCTCGTGCTCTCATCCTGGCATTGTCGCTGGCCAACCATACAGCCCTGTTCTTCTAGGAACAGCCCTCCCAGGCTCAGTAGCCCGCTCTGTAAAATGGGGACAATAAGAGCGGTATGTTCTTGATAGTTGTGGGAGATAAGAGAATTAATATGAACATGTGTAGACACCCTCAGTGGTGAGCATAAGGCAAGCAGCGTATTTATCAGATATGAGTTAATGTATGAGAAGTTCAGTTAATGAAATTAAAGAATTTCAAACAAAGATTTATTCACAGGAGTTTTTAGTTAAAAAAATGTGTACACATTTTAGTATAAAAGGGCCACAAAATGCATTGAGATATTGAACTTACTGTGTACTTTTTGACAGCATTAAATGAGATATAATCGACACACCATAAAATCACTCATTTAAAGTATACAATTAGATAGTTTTACTATGTCCACAAAGTAGTGAAGAGGGGCGCCTGGGTGGCTCAGTCGATTGAGCGTCTGACTTCGGCTCAGGTCACGATCTCGCGGTTCGTGGGTTCGAACCTTGCATCGGGCTCTGTGCTGGTGGCTCAGAGCCTGGAGCCCGCTTCGCATTCTGTGTCCCCCTCTCTCTCTGCCCCTCCCCCACTCACACTTTGTCTCTCTGTCTCTCAAAAATAAATAAATAAAAAAAAAAAGTAGTGAAGATGTCACCACGATCTAACTTTAGAACATTCTTAGCACCTCAAATACGAGTCCTGTCCCTATGAACTCTCCATTCATTCTCCGTTTCTTCCAACCCCCAAATCCTGATAACCGCAAACATATTTTCCTTCTCTACAGATTTGCCTGTCCTGGAGATATCGTGTCAACGAAATCGTAAACATTTGCGGTCTTTTGCGACCGGCTTCTTTTCACTTTGTGTCGTATTTCAAGTTTAATCAGAGTGTAGCATAGATCATCACTTCATTACTTTAAAAAAATTTTTTTTGAATATTTTATTTATTTTTGAGAGACAGAAAGAGACAGAAAGTGAGCGGGAGAGAGGCAGAGAGAGGGAGGCACAGAGTCCGAAGCAGGATCCAGGCTCTGAGCTGTCAGCACAGACCCTGACATGGGGCTCGAACCCACGAACTTCGAGATCGTGACCTGAGCCGAAGTTGGACGCTCGACCCACTGAGCCCCCCAGGTGCCCCTCTTTGCCATTTTTTAAATAGGATGATTTATCTCTTTATTACTGGGTTGTCAGGGTTCTTTATATATTCTGGATACAAGTTCTTTATCAGATATGTGATGTGCAAATATTTCCTTCAATTTTGAGGATCTTTTTGCTCTCTTGGTGGTGGTGTTAGAAACATAAAACTTTTTAATTTTGATAAAGTACAACTTGTCTACTATTTGTTTCATTGCTTGTGCCTTTGGTGACGCATCTAAGAAATCATTGCCTGAGCAAAGGTCTCAAAAATCTGTCCCTATTTTTCTTCTAACTTTGTTATAGTTTTAGCTCTTACATTCAGATCTTTGATCCATTTTCAGCTAATATTTGGATATAGTGTGAATGTGAGCTTTGACTTCGTTCTTTTGCATGTGGCCATCTCGACTGAACCAGCAAAAGACAAATTTTCCCCGTTGAGTAGTCTGACATCCTTGTTGAAAAACAACCATTGTGTGTTTTTAAGTGTTTGTTTGAAATTTATAGGGCAGTAATTGGCTCTCTCCC
The DNA here is from genome assembly GCF_007474595.2 of Lynx canadensis. Taxonomy (NCBI): domain Eukaryota; kingdom Metazoa; phylum Chordata; class Mammalia; order Carnivora; family Felidae; genus Lynx; species Lynx canadensis. The sequence continues at coordinate 139,287,038 of NC_044309.1, read as the reverse complement.
ATCAAAGTGAAGAATTAGCACAATTATACTTCACCCATATTTCTATTATGCAATGATTTCTATTTTGTTTGTACTGCGAGCCTCCACAGTGCTTTGACTCTGGTCTCTCCCTTTCTGCTTATTTACATTAATGTTTTTGCAGGCTGCCTTTTTCTTCCCGAAGAATGGTTGATGGCGTTGTCCTTTCTGGATTTTTGCATGTGGAAGTGTCTGTCTCTGATCTCTATCCTGGAAGGGCAGTTTGCCGTCTTTCCTTCCGAACTTTACAGACCCTGTTCTACTGTTTAGAAACGTGTTCGTCCCGGTCGTTGCTGTGCGGAAACCCGAGTCCAGCCCGGATCTCCCCACCTACCTGAAGCAGCCTCAGACCACATCCGAGATATGCACGTCTCTTCGGGGTATGTGTGCTGTTGACCTTTTCCTGTTATCTCCTCTTGGGCTGTGTTGATCTGCGGATTCAAGTATTCCATTGCTTCGGGTAAGTGTCTTTTGTTATATATTTACGTGTTTTCTTTTCTGTGTTATTCTTCAAAAAAACCGATCATGTATTGCCTTCCCCTGGTCTTTGGTCTGTGTGATCGAAGCACCGTCTGATGGCAGTCAGTTCCCTAAGATGTTACTGCTTCTAGTACAGCCGTTATCTCCAGAAGGCGTTTGATCCTGGTTTTCCATTGTTTTCTCTTGTCTCATAATATCGCTTCTGAATAGTTTGTCCCACGGTTGTTTCTAGAGACAGATGGGGTCATCCCTGGTGTCTGTGGGACACGAGTGACTTCTGAGGAGTTTCAGTCTCCACAAGGTGGGCAGTTACCCTGGAGCCACGCCCTTCACCTGCCTTTGGTGTATGTCTCTTCATTCTCTTATTTTTATCCCCAGAACGCCAGTGGCAGACGAAGCCCTGTGCTCTGAGGGATGAGGGAGGCGTCCTGGAGCTCAGCCCCCCGAGAGGCAGGTAGCTGACTTGTCCCATCAGCAAAATGGCACCTGTGCACCAGCAAGTTCCCATTGCAGAGTCTCCAGCTCACCAATAATGGTAAGTTTAGTTATAGACTTCTCTTTTCGGGGGGCGCCTGGGTGGCTCAGTAGGTTTAGTATCCAACTTTGGCTCAGGTCATGATCTCACGGTTCGTGGGTTCGAGTCCCACTTCGGCTCTGTGCTGACAGCTCGGAGCCTGGAGCCTGCTTCGGATTCTGTGTCTCCCTCTCTCTCTCTGCCCCCCCTCCACTCTCTCTCATGCGCACAGGCACTCTCTCTCAAAATAAACATTAAACAATTTTTTGAAAAAAAAATCTCTTTTTTCTCAAAATCATGTTTTTAAAATTCTAGTTTTTGTACTGAAACAGTACAAGTCCGTCTTTGCTGACAAGGTCTGACCATTGGAAGGGAGCAGAGACCAGGGACAAATCACCCGTGTCCAGGGAAGGACCACACAGCAACAGGACAGGGCATCCTTCACGGGATGGGACATCTCTCTCCCCCAACCCAGTCCAGCTGCATTGCCCAGGATTTTAGTTGTCTGGGCTTGAGTTAACACGGAATGCGGTTTAATTTTGACCCTGTTTCTTTTGCAGGTTGAGGGTCACCTGCTGCATTGACTCCTGTCCCCAGAGACCCACACAGGAGACCAGACCGCCCCCCACCCCACTCATCCTCCTCTGTCCCAGCCTGCTGTCTCCTCTAACTCTCCTGCCCTTGGCCGGTCCCTCTGCCACCGTCCACCCAACCTCCTACCCATCACCCGGGAGGCTGTATAGTACTCACCTTGTCCAGGTTCTCAGGAAATCCCGAGAGCCTCTGGCCCTTGTCCTGGTGTGTCCCCTCTGTAGTCCGTGCATGCCTTTAGGACTCTATGACTTTTCATTGTTTCCGTGGCAGCACGTCTGTAGCCAAGCTGTGGACCATGTGGGAAAATCAATGTCTGCTCTTTCTGGGCATGTTATTCCTGGCTTCCTCGCGATCAGGGCTAGCCCCGGGGCAGGGTCCCACCCAACGGATGAGCAGTGCAGGTGACCTGGGCCACTGCTTGGCCTGACCCACAACTCCCCCAGCCCCACCCCGTGCCCTTTCTTGGTCTTCTGTCCCCCAGCAAAAGCAGGGCAACCTTGAAGGCCGCATGGTCAAAAGGCAGTGTGGAGTCTGCCTGGATCCCGTGGGGTGACTTGGAAGACAGGTGAATTGTTATCCTGGGCACCAGTCCATGTGTTGTCAACTGAGAAAGAAGGAGATAGTTGTCCTGTTTTTTTTTAAGGCATCAAAATGTGGGGGCCTGCTTCTTGTGTCTTCCCAGCACCTCCTAATTGTCACAGAAATGGGCGTGTTGAGCAGGGGTTTCCCTAGCCTCAAACATTAAATGGCGTTGGCTTAGCCTCAGGACAGCCAGCAGAGAGAAGCAGGCACGGTGCGCTGGGAAGGTGAGGAGACCCGAACCTGCGTGGGGGGCGGCCACACGCCAGCACGTGTCCCTTTCAGCAAGGGTTTCTAAGAAAGGGGTAAATTCGGGCAATAATTATTTAGTCTGCAGATGGAAATTAAAAAGAATAGGGAGAATCCAGAAGTCGGGTTGGAAAGGTGCTCCTGGATCCCAAACAGTAGGAAATAAGATTGAAAGGCACTGAGCTTCGAAATCCCATTACGACTTCTCAATTAAATGGAGGAATTTAACCAGGCAGCAAGGAGCAGATTAAGGATACTGTCTGTTTACCAGACCCTCCTTTTCCCTCCAACAGCCTCAAGGAAGCTGCCATTAAATTGGCAGAAAAAGGCTTGGGGACAGAGAAACTAAGAAATAATGGAGATTTATACACTGTTAGGAAAACAAAAACAAAAACAAAAACAAAAACAAAACACCTTTTGGTGTGGCTCCAGGCACAGAGAAATGATATTTCTCAATCCCACGAAGCGTACTCGGTGTCATTGGTGGAAAAGCTACACGTCTGAGCTACAAAAGGCTCTTACTGCATGAAAATTAAAATAACACTGGAGACCTGAACTTGGATCACCGGAAAGGGACCAGAAAGGCTTCACAGTCCCCCCAGGGAGACGCACTTCCTGTGCCCACGTCGGACGTGGCCGTCGATGGTGGTGCTTATAGGCGCCATTTGGGGGTGCGATGGAGGATGTGGGGAACAATGGACAGAGGAGATTCCCAAGGGGCAGACCTAGAATCCAACTATGTAGCTTCCCACTGGGGACAGGGGACCTCAGCCCTTCAGTCCCGGCAGCGCGTCATTGCTCTGGACGAGGCCGACAGAGCACGGACCCCCCTTCTCTGCTCCATCATTTTAGGTTGGGTGTGTGTGTCAGAGGGGAAATAAGGCAGGTCTCCCCTCTTTTTACTTTCTATGCCATGGAAGCAAGAGGTGCTACCTCTGGGGGTGCCTGGGGGGCTCAGTGGGTTCAGCGTCTGACTCAGTTTCGGCTCAGGTCACCATCTCACAATCCATGAGTTCTAGCCCCACATCGGGCTCTGCACTGACAGCACAGAGCTTCCTTAGGACTTTCTCTCTCTCTCTCTCTCTCTCTCCCACTCACTCTCTCAAAATTAATAAATAAACATTAAAAAAAAAGGCCATGTCTAGACAGAGCATCCTTGAACTGGGGACTTGGAGTTGGACAAAGTAACTAACTGGGACTGTAGGGGTCTCCCTTGTAGGGAGGGGTCATGGATTCTGAATGTGGTGACAGTGACAAACAGGTGTTTGGTGACAGAATTCAAACCCCAGCAGTGATGTCCACCGACATCCACTTGCTTCCTTCCCGGATACGCAGTGGCCCGAGGTCTCCAAGTCCCTGTGCGTTAGGAGGGACATGACTGGGGTTATACATTATTTTTCTAGTTCTGGCCACAAACCTTCCCACATGAGCTCACCCCGCTCGGTACCCTTGCTGGCTAACGGTGTTTTCGGGACAAACTTGGAAGCTTGTGTGTCCCTGACTTGTCTTGAAATGCTTATCAATGAGCTTTTATTCTTAGCATTTCTTTTCTTTTTTTTTTTTTAAAGAAAAAGAGAGGCTCTTCAACCACTAAAACTATTGCTTTAGAAGTTGATTTTATGCTGAAGCAGAGAGTCTGATATTTGACTTTTTTTCCCCACAGTAAGCTTTTGAAGTATATATCAGAGATATCACTCTTTTTTAGAAAAGTACTTCATTAAGGTATGATGGACATATGAAAGCCATACATATTTAATTATGTAACTTCATGAGGTGACAGATAAGTATACACCCATTAACTCATTAGCACAATCGAGGCCATGACGTTATCTGTCCCCTCCAAACGTTCTCTTGCCCCTTAATTTTTTAAAAAAATGTTTGTGTCGATCGAAGAGTAGGAAGTTTAAGTTACGCAAGATGAATCAGTTCTGGAGTTCTACTTGAACATAAGGCCTACGGTTCACGATACTACATTGCATACTTAAAATTTTGCTAAGAGGGTCAATCTTACGTTACGTGCTCTTATTACAAAAGAGATATATCAATCTTGATAGCCAACATCACAAGCAAGCACGAGATGAGTTTTGAAATTAAGGAACGGGGAAAAAACTTACAGAAGGTATCTCGGGCACCTAAGTCTAAGAGCTTGAACACAAAGCATGCGTCGGGAACTACACCTGGCAAGACCCATGTGCTTGAGGCAGAAGCGTGGAACGAGAGAGTGAACCACGCGTGTGGGGCCAGAGGGGCCAGAGGGGCAGGGTAAGGATGGACACCCAGCTGGGACGAGCTGAGGCAGGGAGGCTCCTTTTTTTAATGATTATTTATTTTTATTTTTATTTGCATCCAAGTTAGTTAGCATCTAGTGCTGTAATGATTTCAGGAGTAGACTCCAGAGGTTCATCCCCTACGTATAACACCTAGTGCTCAGAGATGCCTCCCTCTGTGTCTGGAGTAAAGCCTGACACAGAGGAACTGCTGTTTAAGGTGTGGAGGCAGCTGACACAGGTAAGTGACGGCCAGAGGGTTCAGGCAGAGAGGGCCTTATCTCCTTCCGAGCCAGCTGGAACGGGTCACACTGAAGCATTGTTGTCGTGATGTGATGTGGGAAGAGAGAGGAGCATGCTGGCCTGGATGAGGGGTGGCTGGCAGGTGCACCTGTAGACCACGGGGGCTGCTGTCGCCGTTGGCTCAAGCAGGAGGAAGAGGCTGTTCAGTACAGGTTAGCAACTTGACTTATTACCCATGGAATGCCAGCCTCCAAAGACTACCAAGAATTGGAGTCTGATATCCCCCTCCACCCCTAATTGTGACAACAGACGGTCCCTCCCCAGTCCTGAGCTGAGACACCACCATCGGGGAGGCAGAAGGGGAGGAGGAGGAGGAGGAGAGCATGGGTCCCAACCCTGAGTAGAATTTGTTTCCAACTGGTAGTAATAAAGAGTCCCCATGGGAGAGAGTGTACTTTAAAGGGGCAAAGCAAGGCTAAGATTTCCATCTCAGTGTGGTGCAAGGTGGGGGGGGGGCTTAACAGACAAATTCTGCGATTTGAGTAACAAGGGAGGGACACCAGCTGAGTTGTGGTCTACGAAAACCCTCACCTCCTCTGTGCTGACCCCGGAGCCTGGCGGAGACGTGGGGCCACTTATGTGCTCAGTTAATACGTGATAGATACACGAATAAACAGATCCTCACTCATTATTCATCTTCTTTCTCCTATTTAGCCTTTACTGACAAATGAGAACCTCAAATTATTCCCTTGGTAAACACAGCCCATTCATCCGAAGAAGTGTCTACGGCATTACAACTGTGTTGCTTCTCTGTGTGTGAGAACACAGCCGTGAAAAGAGCGGAGGGCACACCTGACCTGGTAGGAGTCATTGAAATTTAATTGGAAAACTTGTCATGTCACCCGAACATGATGTAAACTGATTTGAAGAAAATCCAGATTTCACTTGACGGGCGCTTTTAACTTGCTACATTGCACCAAGGTAGAGCGGTGTCCTGGAAACAGAGCGCGGGCACCGGAGAGGAGCAAAGGAGACTTTGATTGGACACGGCTTCAAAGTGCGCTCTGCGGAGAGGGTGTCCCGTGCCCTTCTCTTCTCTCTGTCCTCACATTTAAACACTGAATGTTTGGGTGGCCCCTCTCAACTCAGCTGTGCCTTGACATGCGGGAAGTTGGCATTTCAAAGTTAGCTGGTCAAAAGCATCCAACGCAAGGTGCGTCTGACAGTGCTTTTTGATTCTGTACAGTTTTGGTGAGTTGGATGGAAAAGAAAGGAAAGAACACCCAGGGAATTGGATCTAACCAAGCTGTGCATTGCAGAACAAACGTTCTGGTTAATTCATCACCGTCCTGTATGTCCTAGCGTGCCTGGATTCCAACCACAGGCAACACGACCAGGGGATTTTACACTCAACATTTTAACTCTGGCAGTAAAACGACTTCGTTATTGGATGTCTCAGTATTTCACATGAGCTGTCTAAAAGAACGTAGTCTTCCATCTTGATCCTTCCTCGTTTACCATTCCTACTGGATGTTAATATCTTTATCGGACTTCACTGAAACTTTGAAGTGGTCCCACTAGTCACATTGTCACATGGTAACATCAGCAAATATAATGACACCAAACCCTGGTGCTCTGGTCCCACACTACCCTGTCCTCCCGTGGAGGAAACTGAAAAACATGGCTGCACTGCCTGGAGTGGCCATTCAAGGATTCGGAAGAACACGTAGCAGTGGGAAGACTGGGGAGAAGGAGATCAGAATTCTAAGACCACCTACGGGCAGTGAGAGCCCCCACCACATGCTGGATTCCTGCAACCTGAACTGAGTATAGCCCAGAACCCAGAACCAACACACGCAGAGAGGTCCAGACACTCTCCAGTCTTAGCTTGAGAAATAAGCAAGAAATAAGCAAGTAAGGCTCAGAGAGGGTGGGAGGAGTGGCTCATTTACTGTTCTTGTCTCTGGTCCTTCAGGTCCAGTCCCCAGCAATCCCATAGTGACAGGACGGCACTGCAGTGGGAGCCCACAGGAGGGAGCTTTCCTGTTCCACCAAAGAGGGCGTGGTCTCAAGAGGGGGGAACAAAAGTCCTCTCCTTTTTTTTCCACACTCTCCTGACCGGCTCACTTTGCAGGTATATTTGCAGGGATGTTTGGCAGAGTTGGGTGACTGGCCAGAGGAGCAAGACAGGAATTGGAGAACCCCAAGGAGGCGGTGGAGAGGGAGGAACTTGGGAAGTGACCTCTCAAAGCTGTGTATGAACTCTGGGGCACATCCCTGAGATGTGTGTGTGTGTGTTTGTGTGTGTGTGTGTGTGTGTGTATGATTGTAAAGAATGTATAGAGATGTTAGGAACTGAACTAGAGCATAGACTCCTCCCCAAATGCCACACTTACCACTGGGCATCACACACACAGGCTAGATGAAATAGCTCTGCACATTTTTTGAAACTGGTATGATCCTCAACGTCCAATCCACTAAACGCTTGTTGGAAGCTGAAACTAGAGACTCGAACTCAGCTGGGCCAAGCGTTTTTGCTAGAACACAAGCACATTCTTTATAGGATTTAAACAAGACCCAGGGGATCATAATGAAATATGTACAACTTTCAGGACACAATCCAAATTCCTTGGGAGTAAACCACAGAGGGAGACAGCCGTGCGGACTGGATATTGGAAATATCTAACAGGGACAATAGAGCAGCTATTATAAATATGCTCCAACAAATAAAGGTAAGCATCATGAAACAAATTGAAAGTTAGACAAATATAGACAATTTCAGCAAAGACATAGGAGACATAAAGAAGAATCTAGTAATAATTTTACAAATGAGAAATAGAATAACCCAGATCAAATACTCACTCAATTTTATCAGTAGCACACTGGAGATGACCAAGAAAGAGTTGATAGAAATTATTCAGTGTGAAAAAGAGAAAAAAAAAGATTTAAAACAGGAAATCTATAACCAACAGCATCATAACGAAACTGTAGAAATGTAAAGACAAGAACAAACTATCGAGGGCATCCAGAGAAAATGCGTGCATTACTTGCAGGGTAACAACAATTTGTCTCACTGAAGATTTCTCGTAAAATAAGGAGGCCAGAGGGAAGTGAAACATTTGTGAAGTGCCGGCAGAAAAGACCTGCCAATCCAAAATTTTAACCACAGTGAGAATATTCTTCAAGCATAAGGTCAGGTAGAGCCATTCTCAGATGAAGGAAGACTGAAAATTCATTTTCAATACACCTGCTCTAAAGGAATTTATCTAGGAATTTCTTCAGACAGAAGGGAAATAATACCAGAAGGAAACTTGAAGGATCAGGAATGAAGGACAACAACAGAAAAGGTAAATAATTGGGAAGAATACAATAAGCTATTTTCTATTGAGATCTTTGAAGTATATTTGATTGTTGAAAGCAAAATGGTACCATCCACTCTCTGGTAAGATTTTCTATGTATGCGGATACAATAATAAGATGATTACAGTGCCAAGGCATGAAAATGAAGGGACCTGTGTACTATTAGGTGCCAACATCCCGTGTTAAGTGGCTATTTCCATATCAGATAAGCTAGACGTTACAACAAAGAAAATAATGAGGAATACAGAGGAACATCACATGAGGATAAAGTATCAACTCACTAAAAAGATACAGTATCATAAAGGCATATGCACCTAACAACTGTCCTTAAAAATGCAAGAAGCAAAAACTGATGGGATAGAAAGGAGAAACAGACAAACCACACTGACAGTGAGAGACTTCAGCTCCTATCTCAGTGGATGGGGTTAGTGAGAAGAAAGTGAGTGAGGGTATGGGAGAATGGAAAAGCATCACCACCGGACTGCATTTCACTGACATTTCTGGAATACTTCACCACCAGTAGCAGAATGCACATTCTTTACAAGGGCACATGGTGCAAAATAAGCCATATTTTGGGGGCATAAAAGAATCTGAGTTTAAAATGATTGAAACTTCACGAAGTGTGTCCTGTAACCAAATTGGAATTCAAATAGAAATGAATAACAGAAAAATATCAAGAAATGTGCAACATTTGAAAGTTAAACCACGTAGTTCTGAATGGGTCACAAAGAAAGATTCAAGGGAAATTCAAAAATACTGTAAGTCGAATGTAAATGAAAATGCAACATATGAAAAGTGGCTGGAAACAGCAAAAGCAGTGCTTGGGGGGAAATTTGTAGCATTAAAAACTTATATTTGAAAAGAAGAAAAGTCTAGGGGTGCCTGAGTGGCTCAGCCAATTAAGCAGCCAAGTCAACTCAGGTCATGATCTTGCAGTTTGTGAGTTCGAGTCCTGACTCGGGCTCTGTGCTGATGGCTCAGAGCCTGGATCCTGCTTCAGATTCCATGCCTCCCTCTCTCTCTGCCCCTTCCCAGCTCGCACTCTGTTTCTGTCTCTCTCAAAAATAAATAAATGTTAAAAAAAAAAGAAAAGAAGAAAAGTGTAAAACCAATGTTCTAGATTTTCATACTAATTAACTAGAAAAAGAGATACAAAATAAATGCAAAGTAAATAGAAGGAAGGAAATATAACAATGATCAGAAATTTACAACATTGAGAACACTAACATAACAGATAAAATGCATGAAGATATGTTTTTAATTTGTAAAGAGCAATAAAATTGATAAACCTACAGTGGGGCACCTGGGTAGCTCAGTTGGTTAGATGTCTGACTCTTTTTTTTTTTTTTTTTAATTTTTTTTTTTTCAACGTTTATTTATTTTTGGGACAGAGAGAGACAGAGCATGAACGGGCGAGGGGCAGAGAGAGAGGGAGACACAGAATCAGAAACAGGCTCCAGGCTCTGAGCCATCAGCCCAGAGCCCGACGCGGGGCTCGAACTCACAGACCGCGAGATCGTGACCTGGCTGAAGTCGGACGCTTAACCGACTGCGCCACCCAGGCGCCCCAATGTCTGACTCTTGATTTTGGCTCTGGTCAAGATCTCTAAGTTTGTGAGTTTGGGCCCAATAGCAGGCTCTGTGCTGACAGTGTGGAGCCTGCTTGGGATTCTCTCTCTCTCTCTCTCTCTCTCTCTCTCTCTCTCTCTCTTCTCTCTTTTTCTCTCTATGCCTCTCTTTCTCTCTCTCAAAAACAAATAAATAAACTTAAAAAAAAATTAATGCCATTGAAAACACTAAAGTAATACATAAAATCCATGAAGATATTTTTTTTAATTTGTAAAGAACAATAAAACTGATAAACTTACACTAGGGCACCTGGGTGGCTCAGTCCATTAAGCATCCACCCGAATCTTGATTTTGGCTCAGGTCATGATCTCACAGTTCATGAGATGAAGCCCATGACAGACTCCATGCTGAATGTGGAGCCTGCTTGGAATTCTCACTCTCCCTCTCTCTCTGCTCCACTTCTCTCTCTCTCTGTCTCTCTCTTAAAATTAACATGAAAAAAATTTTTTAAATTGAGTAACGTAAAGCAACAAAGAAAAGAAATAAGGAAGAAGATGCAAATTAGCAGCATCAGGAATGAAGGGGAAACCACAACAGACCCCACAGATGCGAACAGGCTAACAAGGGGACACTGGTAACAACTTCACGTTCGACAACTTAGAGTAAATATATCGCTTCCTTAAAAACCACAAACCACCAGAACACCCTCAATATAAATAGATAAACAAATGCATGTTGCAAGTACTAAAGCAATTAAATTCCCACTTAAATTCCTTTAGAAGTTAATTCTCCACATGAAATAGTTTTCGTGGGGAATTCCCCAAGACATTTAAAGCAGAATCTCTCCTAGAGACCAGAAAAGAAAGCCCTGAACTCCTACGCACTCCGCATTTCCACATCCCCCAAACTGGACAAAACAGTGTACGAAAACAAACCACAACAACACGAGAGACAAATCCTTCAGGAACTCTACATTTTCAACAGAATGCTAATAAGTAAACCCAGAAAAACAGAAAAAGAATAATACACGTCAAAGTCAAGTGGGGTTTACCCGGGAATGCAAAGGTGTTTAGTATTTGGAGATCAGTGGATGTAGTCTACTATATTATCAGTCTAAGGAAGAAAATCATTAGATTACATCACTTGGAATGAAAGAGCATTTGGCAGAATTTAATGTAGAAGCTATCGGCAAGGGAACATACACACGTACACACAGGCACATGCACGCTTGCACACATGCACACACATGCATGCACACATACATGCACATTTGCACGTACGCATGCACACACACACACACACACACACACACACACCCTGCAGTTTCTGTGGGGCCGACAGAGAGCTCGTTTTTTGCCCCACTCCATCCACAACCCCCATCAGTGGAACCAAGTGGTCCCCTGTCTTCCCTGCGGGGATGGTGTCAGCGGGGCTGAGCTGAGAGCCCCAGCCTGCCTCAGTGAGTGCGTGAGCTGTGCAGGAAGCGCTCCAGGCCCTCCCCCGACCCCGTGAGGGCCAGGCCCAACCCCAGTAGAACGGTGTGAGTCTGCTCTCCACTTCCCCCTCTCTGGTGCCCACTTGGTGTCCATGGCAATGGCATAATGGCGGGTAGGACGGTGGCCAGTGAGGCAGCAGGGGCCAGCGCCCACGTCCGCTGGGCTGGGTCGGGGGCTTGTAGAAGAGGAACAAGTACGAGCTCCCGTCCTCCTGCCAGCTCCCCACGGGGGGGGGGGGGCTTCCTGCAGATGCTAGTCCTTGGTCAGGGGTGTGGTTTGCAAACACGTTCCCCTCGGGCTTTGCCTCGTCTTGTAGCCTCACAACACGCTTGGCCACAGAACAGCAGTTTCTGAATTTGGGGATGCCTGGGGGGCTCGGTCGGTAAAGCGTCCAACCCTTGATTCCGGCTGAGCTCATGATCTCACGGTCCGTGGGCTCGAGCCCCGTGTCCAGCTCTGAGCTGACAGTGCAGAGCCCGCTTGGGATTCTCTCTCTCTCTGCCCCTCCCCCACTCTCTCTAAATGAATAAACATGAAAAAGATTTTTTAAATTTCTAAATTTAACGAGGTCCAATTAATCCTTTTTCCTTTCACAGCCTGTGATTTGGAGCCAATCCTTTGAGTAGCCCAAGGTCCCAGAGACGTTCTCTTATGTGGTTTTCGACATATTTTATGGTTTCAGGTTCTGCTTTTTAAACCAGCCGAGGGAGGTGGGCATTTTGCAGTCCCCTTGACATGGGGGCTCAGGTCTAAGGCCACGGTGCCCCAAGTCCTGAGAGATGCCTGTCACTTGTGCTTCTGAGGGCCATGCTCAGAGGTCAGGACTGCCCCGAGGTCCCATTAGAGGGAGTCCTGAGGCAGGTGCCGAATGGAGAAGTCAGTGAGCAGAGATCTCAGACACAGGTGTCCCTCAGCCTGAAAGCAGGACCTGGGGAGTGAGCCGGCAGCGGGGGTGGGAGCCCCCGTGGGCTCCTGTACTGGCCTCCTGGTGCATGATGGGGGACTGAAACAGCGCTGGCAGGGACACAGGCATCTGGCAGGTGGTTGGGACGCAGAAGGAGACACTGAGACACTGAGCCTTGGAGGGAAGAGCGAGCTTCACGGCCTTGCTGTCTCCAAGCCCACATCTCCCCTCCTTCCGCCTCCTCCCAAGGTCCAAGGTGGCCGCCCCCAGCACCACAGCTGTGCCCACCTCCCCAGGAAGGACGTGCACAGACACACCCGCGGATGCTTCAAGCCAATGTTTCCTAAAGGGGATCCGGTCCGTGGTTGGGGCACGCCCCAGGTTTACCTGGGGATAGAACTTAGCAGGCGCTTTGATGTGGTTCTTAGCCACAGGCTGTCATCGTCATCAGATTCCGGGGAGAAGGGGGCCATTGCCGGGGGTGGGGGGAGGGGGCGTCCGAGCTAAATAAAGCACGTGAAGGTAAGTGGCAGAGACGACACGTCACAGAGCAGAGGACGGCAGGTTTCCAACACGAAGGCTCCTTCCCGTCAGTTCCGGGGAAACTTGGAAGCCCGGCCTCTGAAGCCTCCAGGATGGCTCTCCTCCCGAGAGGACTCTTTGATGTCCAAATACGCGAGTCAGTTCCCCTGCCTTTGCGATGGCAGCTCCGATCCCTCCGTTTTAAGTCAACCTTATAATCAGTGATGCTGCACATCTCCCAAATAATTAGGGAGAGGTCCGGGAATCACTGGTTAGGAGACGGGACCGGGGTTCCAGGAGGCTCTTAATTTGCGAAGTTATAAATAATGTCGAATGCCCAGGAGTTTCAATTAAGGGATGTTTACTTGTATAAAATGAGAAACGTGAGGCAGGGAGCCCGGCTCCTTCTTAGCAGGGACTTGAAAGGGGAGGACGGAGCGGGGGCCCCAGCCGTGAGCCGCCAGGCGCAGGAGGTGCGAGTCTTTCCCTCTCCGGAAATCTTCAAAGCCGAGGAGGAGGGTTTTAAATATTTCCGAGCCAAAAACTGGGACAGACGCTCCAGTAGCTAAATTGATCTTCCATTGCTGCCTCACCTTCGCCTGGAATTCGGAAGCACCTGTATCTTGTTCTCTCGGCCCCAAACCCGGATGCTGTGGCCAGAGACGGGTCAGCCGGCTTCAGGTTGGGTCCGGCTGTTCTCGGCCTTGTCGGCTTCTGTGTCCCCTCTTCCCCAGCCAAGCGTGTCGTCCTTCCCCGGATCCCGCACCTCCCCGCCTTGGGCCCGGTGGGCAGCCGGCCGGACCGTCTGTTGGAAACTCAGCATTGGCCCTGCCGGGCTCCGCACTGTTGGGGCCCTTCCAGGGCTGCGGGACGCTGCCAGCCTCGTGCCACGGTGGGTCCAAGGGGGCTGACAAACTGTGGTCCCCGGCCACCCCAACCGTAAGAAGGAGATCCGACCCAGTGGGTGCCAACTTTTGTTTTTGGAGGCAGTGTGTACCAGCAAATGGGGCTCTGGTCCATGTGCTGAGCAGCTCACAGGACCCCTGTTTCGAGTGGGGTCCAGAGTAAGAGAAGCCTCGGGGCCCGGGCTGCCGTGCACAGTCCTCCGCCACTCGGACAACAGGAGCCTGGAGACGGACGGTGCCCGTTGCTTCTGGGCCCGGATGGTGGATCCCAGCGCAGGACCTCGGATGTCAGAGCGGTCCACACCCACTACTGTTCTCTGTTCTTCTCTGGGACCCGGCTCGGGGCGCTGTGAACCCCGGGGGGACTGATGGTTTGACTCTGTGTCACTGGCCTGTTACCTCTGCAGCAACTCAGCACCAACTCAGTGGCTTAGGAAACAACGGTTTTATCCCCTCTGTTCTGGTGTCCAGGGCGGGGCTGGTCAGGTGTCCAGGGCGGGGCTCCCTGGGGCACAAAGCACGGTGTGGTGCTGGATCCTCCCGGAGGCTCCGGGGGAGAATCATTTCCTTTTGTTTTCCACAGTCCGGGTCACCTGTGGTCCTTGGCTCGTGGCCCCACACCTCTCAGAGGTCTCTGCCCCCATAGTTGGGTCACTTCTCTCTCTTTTTTTTTAATTTTAGAGAGACACAGAACACAGAGGGGGAGGGGGAGCGAGGGAGATACAGAATTGAAGCAGGCTCCAGGCCGTGAGCTGTCAGCACAGAGCCTGACGTGGAGCTTGAACCCACGAGCTGTGAGATCATGACCTGAGTTGAAGTGGGACACTTAACCGACTGAGCCACCCAGGCGCCCCAAGTTGTGCCCACGGGACATGCCCTAAAAAGCTGGGCCCTGTCGTGAGTTCTGTGGCTTGGGGGGGGGGTGTCCCCAAGGGGAGGGCAAGACGTCGTCATGGGGCCCAGCTTAGGCGCCATGCATGTGAGGGTTCTGCTGAGGGTCTTGGAAAATCCACAGAGGGCTTTGTAGGACGGAAGGCCTCAGTGGGATTTAAATTCCAGAAACACCTCGGGGACTTCAGCCAACAAGCTGAGAGGCAGGGAGACCCTTGGGAGGCTGGCCTTGGCCCCGCGGGTCCTGGAGGGTGGGATTGGGGGAGGCCGGAGAGGAGGGTGGGCAGGGGTGACGCTCCCTCCTGGATCCCCCCGCTCTCTGTTTGGTCGGCTCCCTCTATCTCTATCTCTCCATAAGCTCATCACACACAAGAGGGCTGTCCCCTGCCCCGTGGGGCTCTTTCCTTCACTAAGGCAGCGCGGGCTTGTGGGGGACAGCCATGGTGATGCATCAGAGACTCGGAGGTGCTTGTGCAGAAGGAGTGAAGACGTGGACACCACAGTCAGTGGCTCGCTGGCCACCAGGTGGGAAACCCAGCAGGTGAGATGCCGGGGGGGGGGCACTGGGGTGACATAAGCGCATCAGCTCGAGTCCACGGGCTAGACTGGCAGTGCCTCCAATGCCCATTGGCTGCCTCCCCCCACAGGCAACCCAGCCTGTCCTGCCCTGTCCTGCCCTGTCCTATCCCATCCTGTTCTGCCCTGTTCTGCACTACCCTGTCATACCCTGTTCTGCCCTGTCCTGTCCTGTTCTGCCCTGTCCTGCCCTGCTCTGTCTTGTCCTGCCCTATCCTGTCCTATCTTGTCCTGTCCTGTTCTGTCCTACCCTGTTCTGTCCTGCCCTGTCCTATCCTGTCCTGTTCTGCCCTGTCCTGTCCTGTCCTGTCCTGCCCTGTCCTATCCTGTCCTGTCCTGCCCTGTCCTGCCCTGTCCTGCCTGCTGAGCCCAGAGTGATCCTTTGAACCATGTGTACGAGAAACTGTGAGTTACCCAGAGCTTCCAGTTTGAGGACGGTGGCATTTGAAATCTTAGAGGAGCTAAGGCCCAGATGATACATTATAAATTTTTTTTTCACATTTTATTTATTATTGAGAGACAGAGAGAGACAGAGCATGAGCAGGGGAGGGGCAGAGAGAGGAGGAGACACAGAATCCGAAGCAGCTCCAGACTCTGAGCCGTCAGCACGGAGCCCGACGCGGGGCTCCAACTCACGAACTGTGAGATCATGACCTGAGCCGCAGTCAGACGCTCAACCGACTAAGCCACCCAGGCGCCCCGCGATGATACCTTATAAACTAGCTACTCTGAGCTGTTTATTTCACAGAGAGGGAGACTGAGGCTCCAAGGAGGAAATGTCTCCTCCCAAATCACACATTCCGTGTGCACGTGTCCTGACTCTGCTGCTTAGTAGATTCCCGTAGGAGCTTAAAAACACCCGGGTGCCTAGCGCTTGCCCCGGGGCCGGGCGGGTCCGGAGCTCCAGGGCAGCACCGAGGCGTCGATACTTTTTAAAGCTTCCCGACGGTGCCCGCGGACGAGCCGGGGCTGCAGAGTGAGGCACCAGCTGGCTTCCCGTCCAGCGACCTCAGGCGCCTGTTGCGCACGCGGACCATTCTTCCCCCCAAAGGACGCATCGAGGCCGCGCACACCTCTTACCAAACGGCTTTGTTTTGTGTCCCCTGTTTCCGGGTGGCAAGAAGCCCCAGGCTACAAGTGGGCACGACGCTGGGACGTCTGCGGCTCTCGGAGGCTGTCAGAACCAGTCTTGCCAAAGCCCTCGTGTCGACGGCCTGAATCTGGCTCCCCTCACCACCAGCTGCTCGCGGCGGCCCCAGGGAGGAGGGACTGGCAGGGAGGGGCCCTCCCTCCCCCACCGGCCTGAGCCTGGAATGTCCCCGGCTTCCCTCGATGCCAGGCCAGTCTTCCCTGACTTCTGACTCCCATTGGGTGCCTAGGGTGCTGCCCCTGCCCGTTGTCCTTGGCTAATCCCCAGTCTGTCCCCAAGACCTGCTGGGCTGTTCCCATGGTGGCTTCCGTGTGGTTGTGATCAGTGTTCTCTGCCCGCATGGGGCTCGGAAAAGGACAAAGTGTGGCCGTGCGTCAGAGCTCAGGGTCTGGTGGCTCTGGCGCCAGACGAAAGGGGTCTCTCCTCACCACAGTCCTGTGGCACGTGCATCGGCTTAACCTGGATGCCCCATGGCACCATCAGTGCGGCCGACATCGGAGCGGGGTGGCGGGGTGGGGGGCGAGGGGCTCTTGCTTGCTGTGTGACCCTAGGCAGCGAACTAAAGCCTCCCAGGACCTCAGGTTCCACAGCTATGGGGTGGGGGGCGGGGTAAGAAGAAACCTCCCATACCACCCCGAGCGTTCATGTGCTGATTGTGCAAAGCCTGCATCACAATGTTTGGAAGACAGTGGCTGCTCTGTGTGTGTGCTGAGTAAGAAATAAACAAATCCAGTCTGCACGTGAGCCTTTGCAAGAACTCTCCCACCCACGAGGCCAGATTCTCCTTACCACCCTGGCCGTTACCCCCACGGCAGCGTGCCGCCCTCCTCGGTGGGGGAGGGGGTGATTCCTTTCCCATCTCTGCCCCACGGGGTCCCCGGTGCAGCAGACTGTTCAGGTGTGGACCGATGGCTTGGCCGGGGACCTCCATGTCCATTGCACAGGGACTGTGGGTTGTTGACACTCACCTGGTCTGATCTGGAAGCCGGAACCCCCAGGTCAGAAGCCTTAATCCATCACTGAGGCTGGGAAAATCGCTCCCTAACTCCTGTGCTCCTGTTTTGTCACATGTACCATGAAGGAGGGGGACGACGTTGGTCCCGAGTATTGGGGATCCCCAGGGTCCCGGAATTAGAGTGGCTTCCCTGCTGGGATCGGACCAGCGCATTGTTTTCAGATCCTGCCACGAATTCGATGCGTGACATTAGGCAAGTCTGCAAACTGCCCAAGACGCAGAAGCCTCATCCGGAAGACGACAAATAACTCTCTGGGTGCCACATGGCTATGGGGCAGATTCCACACCTGGACAAATCCCCAGTACACTGTGGAACCTACGTTAGAAGGTGGAGACGTCCATCGGCAGAAGGTTCGACCAACACAGAGCAGGTGCTGTAGTGAGACCGAATTCTAGACTCCTTTAAGGAGACCTTGGGATTTCGCCGGCTCGTGCCCAGAGAACCGCAGCCTCCTGTCTCCGGTACAACAGCTTCGGTTGGGGGTCTGATAAATGATGTTTCCTTCGGTGCTCGGCCATAGCACACTGTTTCCCTCCTGCTACCCAGCACCACGGTCTCGTTGAGGAGATCCACCTCTGAAATCTTGAGTAAGAAGGTTATCCCAGGAAGAACGCTTTAGAAATTCGGCAGCTCTAGAGAATCTGAGGCTCAAAATAAATTAGAAAAAAATGATTCCCTTTTAGGGATGCAAAGACATTTGTCAGGATAATGGATCCCGAGGAGGATGGGGGCAGAGGTCTGCTCCAAGCCAGTCGGGACGCGGACAACGAGGGCTCCTGGCTTTGATGGGGGCCCCGCGATAGCCCCAGGCGCCTGACGGGGCCTCCCGCGGGGATGCCGCTGACGTGGGGAGGGCTCTGTGTGGGAGGAAAGCGGGGGTTTGGACGAAGACAATTCCTGTCCTGAGGCGTCTCTGACGGGCTGTCACGTGGGAGAGAGCAAGCGAGTTCTGTGTGGCCGTGGGGATTGGAACTACAGGGTAACGGATGCAGATTTCCGAAAGGAAAAATGATCCGAGCTGCCCAGCCGTGGCGAGGATGCGTTATCTGACATTTGTTGAGCAAGTGCATTGTGCCAGGCACCAGGCTGAGGATTCTGCGTGCCTCGTGCAATCTGTTCTCTAGAACACCTCGTAATGAGGGAGGGTAACTAATACCATCATTATGAGCACCGAGGAAACAGGCGCGGAACTTCCGCAGCTTGTGTGACGTCTCGGAGGAGAATCCGGGATCTGAGTTCTGGCCGGCTGACCCCGGGTCATGTTCCTGGGGACCTTCCCAGTCACTGCGCCTCGGGGGGGGGGGGGGGAGGAGAGGGGACTTCTGGCTGGAGCACGATGAAATCCCGCTTGTCCCCTGCCCTGCATGGTCCGGTGGTCTGCATGGCCTCTCAGAGTTGATGCTCTAGAAGGACATGACACGTTCAGGGGCTCAGAATTAGCGATGAGGGTATCAGCAGACAGTTTTATTGCAGACACACGAGTGGGGTGTGCAAACAGCGGATTGTGCAGAAGGAGAAGAAATGACCAGGTAAGGAGGTGTGCAGAATGGTGGGGCCGAGCCAGATCGGCTCAGCTCTGGGAAGCAGGAAACATGGAAGGGCGGAAGGTTCTGGAGACTCCACCCCATCTTGCTTTTGTTCCCTGTGGGCTCATCTGTTCCACAAGCATTTACCGAGTCCCTGCTGCCTGGAGGGCACTAAGCGAGAGAAGAAACGTGGAGGCTGGTGTGGAGTCTGACGCCCGAGCGCTCCTGTTACGTTGGCCGGTTGTGAAACACACGGAAAGCCAGGCCGCCCCAGGTCAGATGTGGCGCACTGAGGGTGCGCGGTAGAGAGGCGTGGCTGTGTGGGTGCAGGGAAGGCCATGGTGGAGGGGTGCTCGCCGACACCTGCAAGATTCGCGGGGACAGTGAGGGGATGGAAGAGGGCAAGGCTGAGGGGGCTCATTTCCGGGGAAGGGAACAGTGTGTGAGACCTCCAGGGGAGTGTGACCCCAGAGGGCCTGGGGGGAGGTCGGGGCTGGGGCGTCCCTGTGGGATGTCCCAAGGGAATGTCCAGTCGGGTCACGGATCTGAAGCTCAGAGGAGGGTCCTGGGGAAGAAGGGATCTTCTCACCGGCCGGTGGCTCCTCCTGTCCTCAGGTGCCCTCCCTGCAGGTGCTTCTGTTCGGGGGCATTTTCCGCGAAGATGCCCGTGTCACTTGGCCGTGACTGCTCTTTTCACATCTCCTGGACCTTTCAAAGTCCTGACGCCTGCTTTCCTGGTCTTCTAAATCTTATAACTTTGCCTTCAGAGTTTGAAAGTTGTGCGTTTACCGTTTACTTGTTTTTCTTCCCTACTCTGCTCTGGTCTCCCGTGCTCTCTTCTGGGGTTTGGGGGTCCCCCTTGCAGTCAGTGTTCAGGGGTCCTCGGGGCCAGTGCAGGACATGGAGGGGGCTCCACTGGCAGAGAAAGGAAGGAAAGGGGTACAGCTTCCCCCAGATATGATCCTCACGGCCACCTCATGGTCCCTTACCGACCCCTGCATCCTGGCCCACAGGTCGTGGGGCGGTGTGACCCTCCTGCAAACCCTCGCAGATTGTCTCTGGCCCTGCTTTCCCAAGGGCTGGTCCATAAGGAGGCAGCCACCTGTTGGAGGGGTGGCCCTGCTCTCATGGCTTAATTCTCTCTTTAAAAAAATTTTTTTTTTTTAATCTTTATTTCCTTTTGAGAGAATGAGAGACAGAGCATGAGTGGGGGAGGGGCAGAGAGAGAGGGAGACACAGAGTCCGAAGCAGGTTCCAGGCTCCGAGCTGTCAGCACAGAGCCCGACACGGAGCTTAAACTCAAGGACCGTGAGATCAAGACCTGAGCCAAAGTCGGACGCTTAACCCACTGAGCCACCCAGCCGCCCCTCGTGGCTCAATTCTCTTTTAATGCCTCTTCACTGCAGGTGTGTCCCGTCCTCGGTTTTAGGAGCTGCCAGGCCACACGCGGAGGACTCACACACTACTCGCCACGGACTCCCATTGTCTCCGAGCAATCGGGCTCTGCCTTGCCAAGAAGCCGACGCATGGAGGCTACAAGCTGCTCTCCGCACGACGCGGCCCCTCCCCTGCAAGACCTCTCTCCAGGAGGCCACTCGTGCCTGCTGGGGACCCCGTCTGCCCCTCTGAGCATCGGACAACAATGACGGGGCCTCTCCAGGAAGCACGGGCCCAGACACCTGCAGCTTGCACAACGTGCGGGGCTCTTGCGACCCAGGCTCATGTAGGGACCCCAGGGGGATAACTGCTCCTTGGGCACAAAACACAGAATAAAGACCCAAGACACTTCCTCAGGGCTCTTTGTGGCTGCTCAAGGGGCAGCGATCATTTCTGGCTGAGCCTGTGGATTAATGTCTGTGGGAAGCATGTCCAGGACGCCTCCTGAACGCAGAACCCTCGCTTTGGGAAGTACCTGGCACGGCTCTCTCTCTCTGTCGTTCTTTGCCTGTATTATTAGAGATGGAAAAGTCCACAACCCTGGCCAACACTAAGAGCAGGTCTGGAGGCTTTGTCGTCTCTTTCTATCCTGACCTGGGAGCCCCCTGCCATCCTCCGTCCAACACGCTCACCCGTGAGTGTGACCTGTCTCTTGTTGTGCCCTCCAGCTGACCCTCGCCCCTTAATTCTTGCTGCACAGAGTGAGGAGCCCACGGTTCGCCTCCCCGGGGGGGATGTGGCCCCAGAGGACTCTGACTGGGTCGTACCTCCTGCGACAATTTCCAGCAGCCTCAGGGGCTTGCCTGCAGGCTTGACGGACGAGGTAACCAAGCCCTAAGGCGCCCCCTCCCAGCTTTCCTAAGCCATCGTCCGGCTCTGGGCCAGCTCCCAGAATCCTCGCCCCGAGCTCTGCACGAACGGGAGGCCCCTCATCCTGCCGGTTTCACCAAATCATGTGGGCCATGCGTCCTTTGACTGAATGATAATCCAGACGGTGGCAGGAAGTCTCTTCAGCCCCCAGAGTCTCCCCGAGCTGACAGCCCAGACCACAGCCCCCGCGGAGGGGACTGGTGGGTCAGGTGAGCCAGGGGTGCAGACAGAAGTCTGAGCTGCGGGCCTGCCCCCACCCCAACGCTGACCAGGGCTGGGGTGTCATCCGGGCAGGGCCCGGCCCGGCACGTCACATCCCCCTGGCTCGGACCGGCACGCGCTTCTGGAAAAGACATCCCCGGCCGCCATCCCTCACGCTGAGGATGTGGGAACCCTGATGTGCCCTATTTATTATTTATTCAACTTTGACACTACATTAAGCAGCCTCCTGAGGGAAGTGCGATTGGATTCACATGAATTAAAGCACACACAGGGCTGAAACACAACAGGAACAATTTAATTTAAAGTGATAGAGTGACGTCGCATTGTAAGCAGAGGCCGGTTTCCAAACGAAACAAAAAATACATCTTCTGTGGAAAGTGAGACTCTGCGAAACCCCAACCCCTCGGACCCGGAGGCCCTCTGCAGACACTTAGCACGTTTGGGTTTTCAGATGGGTCCTGCCCACGAAAGTACCCATGGTTCCGGCATCGAATGTAAACAGCTGAGCCTGGCATTCAAGGCTCTGAAAATCCGGGCGCCCAGTTACACCCACAGCGGGACTTACCACCCACCCTCCGGCTTGGGTCTGAACCTGAAGACAGGCCTCTCTTCCCCGACGGCCTCCTCCCTCCTTCCCGCATCGCTTAGCACTGAGACGGGAGCAGCGGACCTCTCAGCGGACCTCACATGTTCTGGGGAGCGCCCCGTCTTTAGCTGCTGCTTCGGAAGGTATCTCCGGCTTCTGCACATTTGCAGACTTGCCCTGTGGCACTATTGATCTGTGTCCGCTTCGGTTGCTTGTTTGGTTTTTAACATAAGGAGTCTGGGACTCATACACAGGGAATGTGATTTGCAGCCCAGATGATCACAGATGCTTCCGGCCCATATTGGTATTGAAGGTCAGGCCTCGGGACCTCTCACAGCCTCCCCCACCCCTGCCAGCTTCAGGTGTCACCTTCAGCCACTGAGCATGGCCCCCAGGCACACATGCCCACCACATAGTTTTGTCCTGTTGTTTGATCCTGACCCCCCGACCCCTCAGCTCCCGTGCTCTGAGTGCCTGAGATTTATAACCCAGGCCACATTTTGACCAGTCCTACCTTTTCCTTTGGCACTTAACAGGAGGGCGGTGTCTGTGTTCAGAGATTAACATTTGGAGAATCTAGGCTTAGAAATCGTATCGATCGAAGGGGCCTTGCTGGTTGCAGGGTGGGCTGGCAGCAGAGGGTTTTGAAGGCTGGAGGAGAGGAAGTGTAGCCATACGACGCTCGTGCCCTAGGCTGGCTGGGCTGAAGTTCTGATAAGAACCTGCTCATGTTCTGGTGGAATGGAGATCAGGTCAGGGCTGCTCAAGGCACCGATCCACAGCCCGGAAGAGCAGGAAGCTCTGGCCTCAGAAGGAGGTGGGGCTAGGGCTGTGGCAGACACCAGGTCAAGGACTGGGGGCTCAGACTGAATGAGCCAAACATTTAGCCCCCACTGCTAGCGTTTGTGGGGGATAAAATCAATGTAGAGGTATTAATCACAGCCTAATGGAGATTGATATTTGGATAAGACGTTTATGTATTAAATAATAAAAGTTATTAGAGAAGCTCAGAAAGCGGAGAGAGCATTATCTCCACACTGTGAAGACAGAGGATCTGTCCCAAACAGTCCCTAAAGCCCAGAAAGATGTTCTAATCGACTCCCTCATTCGGTATTGATTTAGTTTGGAGTAATTCGAATGAGCGAAATTAATTGAAGGTTGTAGTGGTCAGGGAAGAATCTTTGTAGGCTGAAAAGGAAGAAAACCATTAACGAAGAAGAGAATTCTAGAATTCCCAACAAACACACAGGAGACACGGCAAGGCCAATGCCTGGCTGACTCTGCCAGTGAAGTCATAGCAAAGACACCTTGAGATCCAGGGGGTCAGTTCTGGGCCCATGGAGCAACGGAAGAGTATTTCCAGATGGATGAATGGATGGTTGGATGGAAGGATAGATGGGAAGATGGTGGATGGAAGGATGGATGGATGGTTGGATGTTCGGATGGAAGAAGGGATGAATGGATGGTTGGATGGAAGGATAGACGGAAGGATGGTGGATGGAAGGATGGATGAATGGATGGTTGGATGGGTGGATGGAGGGATGGATGGAGGGGTGGGGATGGAGAGATGAAGGGATGTGGGATGGAGGGAGGGATGGAAGGAAGGAAGGAGGGATGGAGGGAGGGATGGGTCGTTGGATGGAGGGATAGAGCAAGGGATGGGTGAAAGGGGGGTTGGAGAGGGAGGGATGGATAAGTTTCATTAGTTCTCTCCGCCCATTTGATAAGTGCACAAATTAATATCCCCTCACTCAGGCCAACCTCTGTGTGCATTTTGGTCCAGAATGAAATGTAGGGTGAGGGAGCAGAGAAACGGATACTCCACTGCCTGCAGAGAAACGCTTTATTCCTGGCAGGGGGTTTCCCAGATCCCCCGGAAGATGTAGATTTGGGGCATTGTTTTACCCACGATGGTAATGCCAAGGAACAACGTCTGGGTAAGCAGTGGACGTCACACAAGGGCACTGACTGACTGAGCTAACAAGGCCCTTCACAAGCCGGCTGGTTCTCTCCAGCTGTGCCCCTCCCCACACCCCTGCAGGCTGCTCCGTGCACCGACCGCTGCTTCTCAGAGGCGCCAGGCTTTGGGACAGGGCTAGAAGCGATGAGGCAGCAGGCAGGTAGAGGGACAGTGGGCAGCCGGCCCGCTCTGTAAGTTGCCTCCAAAATGCACTCCAGCTCATCTCCTCAGTGACCCAGCAGGGGGAAGGAAGCACCTTCTGCTGAGGCTCTTGGAAGACAGCCGTGCCCTGAGCACCGGGAGGGCGTCCAGCTGCAGGGGCCCAGCGAGGGAAGGCAGTCATGGGGACTGGTGCTGCCCAGGCTGCCGGACTGCACCTCCCTCTGCACTTCCTTCCTTCCTTCCTTCCCTCCCTCCCTCCTTCCTTTCCTTTCCTTCCTTCCTTCCTTCCTTCCTTCCTTCCTTCCTTCCTTCTTTCCTCCATCTCTCCTTCTCTCCTCCCTTCCTTCCTTCCTTCCTTCCTCCATCCCTCCTTCTCTCC
The DNA here is from genome assembly GCF_007474595.2 of Lynx canadensis. Classification (NCBI taxonomy): domain Eukaryota; kingdom Metazoa; phylum Chordata; class Mammalia; order Carnivora; family Felidae; genus Lynx; species Lynx canadensis. The sequence continues at coordinate 139,262,563 of NC_044309.1, read as the reverse complement.
TCCCCCCTTTCCTTCCTTCCTTCCTTCCTTCCTTCCTTCCTTCCTTCCTTCCTGATCCCTCGTCCACCTCCTCTCCGTCTCCTCTCCTTGAGGGGCTGCTCTCTTCAGCAGCCCTGGGATGAATCCTGGGCATTGTAAACATGGTTGTAAACAACACAAGTCATTTGACCTGTATGCGTGCATGCCTGGGGGTAGCAGTGTGGACTTTCAGCATGCAGACTCAGGAGCGGGCGTGCGTATGCACACACACACACAGTGTTGCATGCCATTCCTGCACACTGATCAATGAAAACACAATATGGGGCTACCTTGGGCCACAGTCTGCAGAGCATAAAATGTCTGTTTTCCCACCTGGCAGGAGGGAGACACCTTCTCAGTCTTCCACCTTCTGTCTGGTCTCTGCCCTCATTTTAGTCCACTTTTTGCATTCTTCAAACTTGCCGGGAGACCTGGGGGACCACCTTCCATCCAGGCTCCACCCGGAACGAGTGTTTGACCCAGAGTTCCCCAACTTCTAAAGGTCTCTGGAGCCAGCTGACGTCGTGATCCTGGGATTCCAGGACAGGATGCCCTCTGCTTCCCCCAAACGCATATTTCCTGGACCTTGCTTTGCCATGGTTTCCAGAAATGTGATTTCCGTGAATAAAGCATCCCCCGTGAATGCCTGTGATGGACCCACGAGGCACAGGAGAGGGGGGGTTGGGGGGAGAAACCAGCCAAGAGTGGTGATCCTGTTAGCACTCAGAAAATCATATGTGTTTAATAAGAGAATGCCTGAACCCACCCACTTTCTCCCCTACATCTGCGGATTGATCTGGGCTTATCCATGGTCCCTCTGGCTCAGGCGGCTTCTCCTGGCCTGGAACACCTTCCCTCTAGACCTCTGACTCAACTGGGAGGCACACTTTCCTGTCCCTCCTCACTGACCTCCCATACGTGCCCCTGATAGTACAGCCCTGAGACAGCTAGACTCACTCTCTGCCTTCCCAAAATCACCGAGTCCTTCCTGGGCTCTGGGGGGCGGGGCAGGTTGTGTGGAGAAGAGTGGTTGGTTCCCCCAAAGTCGCGGCTCCTGGACAGGTGCTTCCAAACTGGGTTCTCCCTGGTGGGCAGGAGGAGGAGGGGGAGAGCACCCCTCTCTTAGGTGTTTCTGGGCGTCTCAGAGAAGACGTGTACCTCCTCAGGAAACAGCGGGGTCTGCAAGGCCACCATCCGTACGGCTCACTGAAATGGAAGTTTGCCCCTTAAGAGTCCGCCCCAGCAACCTGATGCGCTGGGACGTGTGCACGGGGAGTGGAGTTTCAGCTCCACGAGAACTTCCGAGGGTGCACACGGGTCAGGCGGCGTATGAGTGGGCCCGGGAATGTGGGGGTGCACGCAGCTCAGGGAGCACTGGCGAAACCAGACTTCACCCACCATCTAACCAGAGAACAAAGGAGGGCCTGGGACACGGGGAGAATGGGCCCCTTGTAGATGTTGACTGCTTTGGCCAGGAAGCCATCATGAGCTACTTAGCCAGTGCTCTGTAGGTCCAGACTTTGTCCAGAACCATTTTAGCTGAAAACGTGCATGAATGGGAAGGAAGTGACAAAGCTGTACTTGGGGTGAGATTGTTGGAAACCACTGGTTTTAGGGGTGCCTGGAGGGCCCAGCTGGTTAAGCGTCTGACTCTTGATTTCGGCCCAGGTCATGATCTCGTGGTTTGTGGGTTTAAGTCCCCGCATCGGGCTCTGTGCTGACAGCACGGAGCCTGCTTTGGGTTCTGTCTCCCTGTCTCTCTACCCCTCCCGCACTTGCTCACCGACTCTCTCACTCAAAATAAACATTAAAAAAAAAAGAAAACCACTGTTTTCAGCATTTCCTGGCATACTCAGAGGCTGCACACACAACGGGTCTCCACAGAAACCATCTATGTGCTTAACAGATTCCCCCCACCCCCAATACAGTAGAATACCGCTCTGAGACTCAGCTGCAGTGCTTATCGTCATAAACAAAAGTTCCAGAAAGAACTCTAGAACCACCAGGGAGATGGACATATCCAGACAATTCCATAAAGCTGTGAACGGTATTTAAATGCCGCGACCGTGGGGCCCAGCCCACCCTCCATCCCACCCTCCATCCCGACATCCCTGCAACCACGCTGGAGTCTGCAAAACAGCGGTCCGTGCCCTCATGGGTGGAAACCCATGGATCCCGATGACCTACCGCCCAGAGCCACAAGGCTCCAGACCGACACCTGCCTGGGCGCGTGTCCCTGCACGGACGCACTTACAGCTGGTGTTCAGACACGTGACTCTCGGAGCCTTCTCCAGCTGGGAATTTCAAATGTCTTGTGTTGTGAGAAAAACCTGTGAGGTTGAACATGTGGATTGTGGAGGGTGAGAACGAGGGATGAATACTGATACATTCTGGTTTATTGTTTTGACAGTTCTGAATTCCCAGAGCGCGCTGAAAGCCAGATCTCGTGAAAGTGTTTATCTGTTCAGTTAACCGGAAGGGAACACAAAGGTCAGGGATGTGTTCGTGTCATGTGAGGTTTGCGACTTAGCTCTGGCCCAGGGGCTACGGAAAGTTGCCCTGAACCTGTCCGCACATGGCTAACATTAGCCACCGGGTGTGACTGGGGGACACGGGCTGGACCCCAGGCAGCACAGAGGGTCCCGATGGGGGGGGGGGGGGCACGGGCTGGACTCCAGGCAGCACAGAGGGTCCCGATGGGGGGGGACACGGGCTGGACCTCAGGCAGCACAGAGGGTCCCGATGGGGGGACACGGGCTGGACCCCAGGCAGCACAGAGGGTCCCGATGGGGGGGACACGGGCTGGACTCCAGGCAGCACAGAGGGTCCCGATGGGGGGGACACGGGCTGGACTCCAGGCAGCACAGAGGGTCCCGATGGGGGGGACACGGGCTGGACTCCAGGCAGCACAGAGGGTCCCGATGGGGGGGACACGGCAGCACAGAGGGTCTCGAAGGGGGCTCTTCTGTAGCATTCAGGGCAGACGAGGTCTTCTCTTCCTTTGAGTGGGCATGAAAGTGCCTGTTCTCAGGAAGCTCAAGCCAGATCCTCAATGCGAAGTGTTTAGCCAGCCCAGTTGGGTGATATGTCAGGTGGCGTAGAGCAAAGTGAGGGTTTTACAAGGTGGCTGTGTGTGTGTGGATGGGCACGGCAGGCTGTAAAGTGTGGATCGGGGGGGGGGGCACAGGAGGGGAGAGAGTGAGACCACGTGCACGCGCAGGAGGGAGTGCGGGATAAATGTGGTCAGGAGTTGGTAGAACTGTGTCATGTGACAAGAAGCACCCCCCGCCCCCCCCCAAAAAACATTCACAATGACTCAGATCCAGAAATGTCTGGGAGGTTACAGGTGGGGAAGCTCAGGGAAGGAGAGACTCAGTACGTCAACCAAATTATTAGGCTTCCTGGCGTCTGTCTCGGCAGTGGGTAACTGAGGACAGCCAGTCGTAGCTGTCTAACTTGGCTGTGCCTGGCTCGTGAATCTGGTGCTGTCTGGCTGGGCACCTGTGCCTCACTCAGAAAGTTTCCCTAAGAGCCGACACGGCCCCCTGACGACACGGGATCACAGCGTTGAAGACCCTTAAGACCGCAAGTCGCCATGAATACCTTCTCATCTCTGAGGATCAGAGCCACGCGGATTACAGGGAACAGAGCAGCCGGGCACATGCCCATCACTCACTCCTCCCTTGCTCAATTCAAAGGGTTGATGCAGGTCTCGGGGCACCTGGGTGCCTCAGTCGGTTAAGCATCTGACTTCGGCTCAGGTCGTGATCTCACGGTTCATGGGTTCGAGCCCCACGTCGGGCTCTGTGCTGACGGCTCAGAGCCTGGAGCCCACTTCAGATTCTGTGTCTCCTTCTCTCTCTCTCTCTCTCTCTCTCTCTCTGCCCCTCCCCCACTCATGCTCTGTCTCTGTCTCTCTCTCAAAAATGAATAAACATTAAAAAAATTTTAAAAAAAGGTTGATGCAGGTCTCAACTGAAATTATGATAAGAAGGGACCACATCCTTGTAGATGACGTCACTGTCATCCATTCGTTAAACCACTTATTAAACACTTGGTCTCAGTGTTGGAAACACATTAATGAGGCATCCAGGTAACGCCCCTAATGTTGTGGCACTAATATCCCAATGGGGGACACAGACGAATTACGCAAGATGTCAGATGGCGGCACATGATATGGCAGAAATAGAGCGTGGCCAGTGGTGTGGGGGATGCCAGGGTGGAGATAGTGTTGTTGCTTTAAGCAGGAACATCCCCTACGGACGAGGCAGGACTGGACAGAGTCCTGAATGGTCCCCTACAGACGAGACGGGACCGGGCAGAGTCCTGGACGGTCCCCTGCGGAAGGGGTGGGACCGGGCAGAGTCCTGGACGGTCCCCTGTACGTCCATTTGGGGCACACGGTGGGCTGTTGGGCTCTGGCTACGTATGGTTAAACACACGGACGGTTGTTTTAAAGTAGCATTTTAAGTGAGCTGAGTTTATACGAAATCCGGAAGCCCTCAGGGCACAGTCCATGCTGTGCTGACCCTGTGCTTTCTCAAAGGGATTTTGTATCCCGGGACCTGGGCACCAGACTTGTGAGGGTGGCCTGGGAGGAACCCCCCTGGATCCTGGGGGTACAACAGGGCGTCCCACTGAGAACACGGAGCTGTATTCCAAGGAACACGTGCACCAACACTGGCGTCTTCTGGTATCGCTCCAGGGACGCGGTCGAGGCAGACACACATCTTCTCTGGTGCCCCCAACGCCCACCCACGAGCTCTGCAGGCTTCCAAAGACACACACCCTCAATTTAAGACAAGAATTAGGGAAACGGAATAAAACACAGCAAGAATGAGATAGCAGGGGGAAAACAAACAAGCAAGAGTTATATTCCCAAAGACTTCATATTTCGGAAGAATATAAAATAGGTATGTTTAATATAAAGAAATAAGTTTTGGGGTAAAGGCATTAAAAATAAGAGACTGAAACACATCAGGCACATTTGAAAAACAGAACTTGCAAAATTAAACACCTCATCAATTAGGTTAATTCTCAGTGGATGGGTTGAATTGAAGGTTTGAAATTCCTGAACAGAAGGCAGTTGGAGAGGAGGGTAAATCTCAGTAGATTGCTTGAAATTCAACACAGAGAGACTCAGGTATAAGAAATATGAAGGAGATTAGGAGGGATGGGGGATCCTGTTTGCAACCCTCTCTGCATCTAAACATGATTTCTAAAAAAGGAAGCAGGGAAGGGAGGGAGGAAGGAGGAAGGAAAGAGGGAGGGAAGAAGGAAGGAAAGAAGGAAGGAAGGAAGGAAAGAAGGAAGGAAGGAAGGAAGGAAGGAAGGAAGGAAGGAAGGAAAAAGGGAAAGAAAAAGTAAGAAGGAAAGAGGGAAGGAAGAAAGGAAAGAAAAAAAAGAAACTAAAAGGAAGGAAGGAGGAAGGAAGGAAGGAGGGATGGATGGAAACAAGTAGAAAAAGACAATGTTGAAGATAATGGTAAAGAACTTTCCAGAATAAATTAAAACCACAAATCATCCTAGACTGACAGCCTAAGAAATCCTAGTCCAGATAAATACATCAAATTAATAGCAAGCTCCATCGGTGGCGAACCCTACAATTCAAAGGAAACGGAGACTATGGAAGCATCCAGATGACCCACAAGGAAGCGTGGGAAGGCAGCTGAAGCGCCCACAGGGACGGCGGGACCCACGGCAAGTGGGATTCCATCTTCAAAGAGCCGCCCGGCATTTTCACCCGTGAAGCCCATTCGACAATGAAGGTGAAACACGTTTTCAGACAATTCAACCTGAGAGAGCGTTTAGCCCGGTGGAGGACTCGTGCGTTCATTCGGGGAGAAGGAAAGGGGTGCGCAGGGCTGCCGAGCGAGCTACCGAACCCCAACAAAGCCCGATGGTAGGAAATAATAGGGTGTCTGACTCCTGGAGCTGGAAGAGATCTGCAGCCTCGTTCACTCCAGTCAAAACATGTTCCTAAGGCACCTGCTAGTGACCAAGGCGCAGTGCCCCCGGGGGGACGTGACACTCCCGAAAGCGGGTGACGGGGCGCATGCCTTGTGCTGGCACGGAACGTTTCAGAGGGAGGGCGCCCCCCGTCCCTCTGAAGAAGCAAAGCGCCGTGCGGGTGACGATGCTGTGAGCAGACGGCGGGCTGCGGCCGCACAGACACTCACCGACATCCGCTCTCCGGGATCTCTGCGCCCTGCGTGAGGGTGAGCCCACGGAGCGTTCCAGGAGCCCAAACCTGGTTGGGCTCGCTACAGAGCTGCTTGAATCCACACCCCTTTGAGCTGCTTCCCCGGTAAATCACTTTGAGGCGGCACCACGACGGGCGAGATCACCCCGGCTCCTCTGCCTGGTACCTGGGGCTCTTCAGGCGACGCTCTGGTGTTCCCAGCCCCAACCCTCGGCTCTTGGATCCTCCGTCAGTGGTCATCTCTGCACTGCCCAGGTCTCTAGGAAGCCATCCTCCTCAGCAAAACTGCCCACCCCCACTCGGCCCCCGCCCCCTGGCTGCTGCTAAGATGTCTGTTCCCCCAAAATCCACGTGTTGAAGCCCTAAACCCCGGTGCGGCTACATTAGGAGGTAGGGTCTCCTAGGAGGTAATTTAAAGTCAGACGAGGTCACAAGGGTGGGGCCCGAGGCTAAGGGATTAGTGTCCTTGTAAGAAGTGACCCCGGAGAGATCGCTCTCTCTCTCTGGGTGCACGTACCACGGAAAGGCCACATGGGATCACGGTGGGAGAGTGGCCGTCTGCAATCCAAGGGGCACGTCACCCGAAACCAGTCCTGCCGGCAGCCTGGTCTGGGACTTCCAGCATCCAGGGCAGGGGTCTGCGACCCCACCCGTGGTATTTGTCATGGCGGCCGAGGAGACGAGAACGGCCTTGAACTCCCACCCGGGAGAACCTCCACACCAGTTACCCTGCACCTCACTCGGCTTGTTACTCGTCTGTCCCCGTGTCCTTCAAGTGACTCGAAGGCCAGCCTCGTGTCTCACTGACTTTGTATCTTCTGCACAAGACAGAATTCCAAGAACAGCGCTAAGAAAGCGTTTACCGGGACAAGAGGATCCACGGGGAGGACAGCAGTCTGGCTACGTTCGTGGAGACGAGATCGGGGCTGTCGGTGGAAAGACGGAACCGGGCGCGTCTCTCGCTACATCACAGGGCTTCCCACTTGTTAAAAATGAGGTCTCTGTGTTGGTATTCTTCGTGCTTCTTGGCTTCTTTGTCCTCCGAGATTAATATTTATCCGAATAATTATTTTCGAATAAGATAAAAAGCAGCATTTCGAGCAGGAGCCTTCCAACTCATGCAGGAAATTCTGCGTGTTTTTGAAACCATTCATCAAACCCGCTCTGGCTTCAGGCAAGTGGGAATGAAGTTCACGAGCTGGAATCGTCTGCCTGCTCGTTCATCCATGTGCTTGCCGAGCTCCGCGTATCTGTCAGGCACTGCCTGTCAGACGACCCAGGGGGACTCAGAGTCGCTGGGCACCCAGTGGACCCGAGGATCCTTGGGACGTCTTGTAGGATGACATCTGAGGACGTACCTGTCACCAGGAAAGCCAGGCTTCTGTGGCTTCAGCCTAGAAACTCTCCCTAATGTGTGCCTTTGGGAACTTTCTACTCCCACCCAGCACCTCGGAGGACAAGCCTGTCTCCCCTGTTGGCCAACATTCAAAGCAGTGACGCTTTGTGTGCTGTGTAATGGCCCTAAGTATGTTTGTTCGTTAGGGCTGGGCCAACTGAACCTTTGGCTGGTTTGAAGGAATGTGCCCTTTGCCGGCCTGGCATCTAACCCGCATCGGATCTTCTTGTAAATATCATTAAGTGTGTGTCCCTGTGTGGACTTCTCAGCGGATTGCACATAATTGCACAGTTAACAACATACTTTTCACCTTGCAGAGGAGTACAGGAGTGCACCTTCTAAGGTTCTTAAGGATTTTTTTTTTCAGGCACAAAAACTTACGTGGAAGAATGTTCTATATTAGGAGAACAGCCAAGAAAACCCCATCTCTGGGGAGGTGCTTGAAACCCAAGTTCGGTAATGATTTTCGAGTTCAAAGTCGGGTGGTTCTATTGTTGCTAATGATGTGCTCCAGCCCCAGGCTCTGCAGGTGGCTGTCGTGGCCCCACTAAAATGGAAGCACCTGTTTCCTTATTAAAGTGTCATCCGTCAGCCCCTCTCCTCTTGGGGTGAGTCAATTAGTGGGGGTGGCAATGATTAAGACCACAATGGATCCAATTACCATCACGCCTGCTCCCAAGGGGGGAGGGGCGCGCGGAGGTGACTGGGAGGTGCCGGGGGGGGGGGGACATCTGCCTCCTCGTCCCTGATGGATATTTTTCCATTTCAGGGGACACCTTTAAGGAAACACTTGGCCATGACAAGCTGTCCCAGGAGAGCACGAACACACGTCATTTATCATAATTTGTCTCTTTTCAAATAGGCTCCGGTCTGGGATGGAAACAGCAGAATCCAAACGGTTCCCCCCACGGCGGGTTGGGATCCTCATCGAAGAACCCGGATTTTGGCCCAGAAACTGTCACCTCCTGCCGTCGTGCACCTGAGTGTTTCATCAAAGAGTTTCTCTTTGCAGAAAGACGCGGAGTGAAGGCCGCCTCCGTGCGTGTCCTCACCTGATGGAGAGACATCACCTCCCTAGGGTGTCTCCTTATAAGAGCCCCGAAACTGTGCACGGGGGCTCTGCTCTCGTGACCTAGTCGCCTCTCGATGCCATCACGTCAGGGGCGCAGCGCCCCCGGACGAGCGTCATCCCTGTTCCGTGCATTTTGCCGGTCCTGGTTTCGTGGCCCCTCTCCCGAACGCCTCCCTTCCTGGTACCGTTGGTCACACGGCCTTCCTGGTCATTCTTCCAGGATGTCACCTCCATTACCGGTGCCCATAGAGATCTGAGCCTCATTTCTTACTTGAACCAGACCCGAAAACTAAAGCCGTTGAGCGTACACTGCTTATTTCCAGGGCTTTTTGAGCTACAGGTGAGAAAGCGTCTGGGTCCCCGGCCTCAGACCCCGCTGGCCCTGGCGGCCAGTGCCTGTGCGAGGGCTGGAGTGTGCAGGTGCGGCCAGCCCATCACCATGGTTCTGCGATGACAGCGGCCCCTGCCTTGCCCCTCTGCCCCCATTCACCTCTGTCCCTGTGCTCCCCAGTGCGGGGTGTGCCCACCCTCGGTCAGCTCTGTCCTCCACCCCGGACGCCTCCGTTGGTGAGGTTGACTTTGCTGAGATGGATTTCTGCTCATGTAAAATTTAGGAAGTCTTAGCAGGGAGGGAGCGCTGACCTTTCAAACACGCATGAGCCGGCTGAGCGATGTTAAATCAGGGCGAGTGCTTTCTGGAGCAGTGACACCCGTTTCCATCACCATTTGCCCCGGGGCTGAGCGGGCGTCCACGCTGCCTGAGGCACCAGCACTGGGCTCCGGGGCACTTTCCTCCTTTGGCCGTCCAAGGTGGCTCTGTTTTAGGCTGTTTTCTGTCCCCTGGGTGACATCTGTTTGGACAGTGGCCCCAACTGACATGGTGCCCTTAGAGGAGAACCCCGTCAGTCTACACTAAGGTGCTTTAGTTTTTCCAGACAAAGGAAGAGACACGAAAGGCATTGTTCTGCCCCAGAGTCTCCTGAATGGAGCCCGGCAGGAACGTCCACTCTGAGTAATGCGGGTGGACATCTACCTGTCATTTGTGCTGTTGATGTGACATCCCCTCAGCAGCCCGCACGGAGGTGGTTGTCCTGCCTGGGGCTCAGCCGGACCCAGGCTTGCTTTCCCACCTGTGGGGCCGGCGGGGAGCTCCGTGAACACCAAGGGAGTGGCCCCACCTGCTCCCTACGCGTCTGGACGGAGGCGCCAGGACATCCAGGAGCAGGTAGCTGGCCTTCAACAACCCCGTCTGCCCTCGTCTGTGGCCCCCACCTCGTGCGGATCAGAACCTGTTGATGCTTTGGGCTGGCAGCGACATCGGTGACACAGCCTGCTCTCACCTGCCGAGGCTGGGACATGCGGGGTCCTCCCTGGTCCCTGCCTGCTTAGCTACGAGGAACCACAGAGGAGGCCGTGAGCTCCTTCATCACCCCTTCCAGGCCCTTCTGTCTCAATTAGCTCCCAGGGCTGGGAAGGACCACGGACAGCATCCTTATCCTCCCGTCCCTGCTCAAGTATCCAGGGAGATACCTCGCCCTGTGTCCCTGGGAGACACCACGGATGTGGCTGGGGCCTTCACGTCTCCTCCCCACCCTCAACGTGCCATTCCCCCCCTCCCCCGAGACCCTGGTGCTGGGAAGCGGGACAAGCTGGCTGACTTGCCTTCAGTCCATGGGTGATCGAAATAAAAGGTTCCTGTATTATTCTGGCTAAACTGGTCAGCAGACTCTGCTGCTTTTCGCTAAAAATCTGTTCTCCCTGCACCCCCACCCCTGCAGCTGTGCTCCTTTGCTGGGGCGGCCACCTGCCCCTCCCGGGCTGTATGGTGCCTGGAACCTGTCCCTCCAGGTGTGCACGATGCAGAATGGGGTCTGGCATCCGTGGAGCCCAGGGGGACACCCGTGTCTCCTCCCACATCGGAGGTGGAGATCCTGGCTGATTCGGGATCCACGGGACGGAGCTAGATGTTCGGGCCCCGCTGTGAAAGCAGGAAGCGAGGCCTGGATGGCTTTAGGACGACAGGAAACACTCCCCGGTTCCCTCTGAACGTCTCCCTCCGGCCGCCATCCGGGCCGCGTCCTGGAACCCAGCCCGACAGGTGCACGGCCCAGAGAGGAAACCCGCCCGCGGGGGTCAGGAGCCCCCCAGCCGGGAGCCCGTCTCCTCTCACCCGGCGCAGGTGCGTGGCTCGCTGGCAGAGGCGGGGGCCTCCCGGGCCCCGTTCATCCTCGGTCCTGCTGAGGATCCACCTGGCAGACCCCTGGCCCCCTTCCCAGCCTGTCTGGAGACCAGCGCCCCACGGTGACGGACTGGGCTTCGGAGAGGCCTTCCTGACACCGCCCGGGGACGGGTCACGTGGGGCGCACACCGCACAGCTCAGGACGAGGCTCCAGACAGAAGGAGGGACATCGCCCTCACACCCCGCAGACCCACGTGTGCACGCGTGCACACACACACGTTCATACATGCTTGCACACTCACACCCACTCCTGCAGGCACACTCTCCCGTGCACATGTGCACACACTCACATGCGCACAGACCCACGTGCTCGCACGCTCACACCCACTCTTGTCTGCACACACGCACACGCTCACATGCCCGCACGTTCACTGACACTTGCACACCCACAGTCACCCACCCACCTGGGAGCCTCTCCTCTGGGCCGCGGTCACACTGGACTGTGTTTCCTGCATCCCTCTGGGGAGATGTGATGTCCCGACTCTGGCAGAGCTCGTGGTGACCCCACATGAGCCCGTGGTGTCCGCTGTGGGTGTGCCTGCTGCCCTTTGACCTTGGACGCATCAGGGAAGCTCCTGACGTTGGCCTGATGTTGCCCTGAGGAGGGCGATTCCATGAGGATCTCTCCGTCTCTGTCCAGCTGGTGTCCCACGACCCTCCCCCCACACCAGAGGGCGGAGCTTGTGTCCTGGGACCCCCCGGCTGCCTCTACCCGTGTGGCTTGAGGGCGAAGGCCCCAGGAAGTCCCCTTGTCAGGGCCCGGGACTGCGTGTGGGAGAGGAAGCCCAGCGACCATCACATTTGGCCGTGCGGCCAAACCCCGAGCTCCCGGTTCTCCCATCGCCTGCTTCTCCCCCACCCACCCTTCCGGGCCACGGCTCCCTGACTAAATCTTCACGGCCGCCTCTGCCCTGGGAGGGGTCCGGGCTCAGCTCTGTCCTTGGAGACCTCCTCGCTGTGGCAGGTTCCCGGCCCAGCCTATTTCCTTCCCTGATCCATCAAGAGGAAACAGCAGCTCGTCTATCCCCGGCCGGGCGGTGGGTGAGTCCGCAGAAGGACCAGGAGCGGGGGCCCAGGACGGGGACAGGATGGGGACAGGAGCCCCTCAGACTGCAGGTCCCCGAGCCGGTGTTGAGGTGGAGGGACTGCCGCTCAGTATGGAGTCCTCATTGACTTTCAGAGAACAGCCCTTCCGTTGTTCTGGGCCAAGGGGTTATTTTTTTTTTTTTAAGTTTGATATGTATATTTTTTTGTATGCTGACTTATTATTTAGTTTTTTTTTTTTTTTTCTCTCGGGATCATAAAGTGAAAGTATTTAAATTCATCTTTCAGGAGATAAAAGAAGCCGACATCTTTCATCCACTTTATGCATTTTTACTAATTTTTTTTATAACATTTTGTACTGGCACCCTGAAGGGTGCAATTTCATGAGTCAGGAGAATAAGTAACAGATAAAAATAAATGTAGTTCTCGGCAAAGGTGCGAGCTTTTTCTTAGGGGCAAAAAAAATGCATAGAAGAGGCAGGGCAGCCTCCGGACGGTACGGAGCTTGGAGCGGGCGTGGCCCGCGGACAGCGCGTGGGGTCTGGGCCCTTCCGGAAGCAGCACCGCGTCCCGGCAGGAACGCGCCTCCGTCCTGCCATCGAGAGCCCCCCAGACACTCGGGAGCTGCAGGGCTCGGCTCCTGAAGACGCTGAGGATAAGGGTGTTGGCTTCGCCGAGGGAAGCGTCTCTTGTTCTCACCACACTCAGCCCGCGGCAGGTGCACACATGTAGCATCACACGCCAGATGCTGTCCTGAGCCTCTGCGAACATTGTCCACTCCACCTTCTTGAGCGTTGGCTCAGTTACTGGCCGAGTGCAAACAAGGACCCCTCCCTAAGAGCGTCACTGGGGACTCGGGAGGACACCACCTGGGGACACCTAAGGTGGTGAAAGTGCCTCCAACAGCAGCCACGGTCACCAGGCTGACTCCGCCCCTGAGAGGCCCCTGGCCAGCTCTGCCCGCTCGCAGGACCGGGCTCTGATGGTCCAGCAGACCAGGCGGTTCTTGTTCATGAGAAACAGGAGGATCCCAGGTGATGCTGCACTGTGGGCCCTACTGACGGCCCAGGGAACTGCGGAAATGCACATTCTGGGGGCGTCTGGGTGGCTCCGTCGGTTGGGCGTTCGACTTCGGCTCAGGTCATGATCTCACAGTCCGTGAGTTCGAGCCCCACGTCGCGCTCTGTGCTGACAGCTCAGAGTCTGGAGCCTGCTTTGCATTCTGTGTCTGCCTCTCTGTCTGCCTCTCCCGCACCTGTGTTCTGTCTCTGTCTCTGTCTCTCTCTCTCAAAAACAAATATCTTTTTAAAAAAATAACGAAAAACAAAACATTGCAATTGTAGAAGAGAACCCAGGAGAATGTCTACGACGGGGGTGGGGGTGGCCCCAAAGAGAGAAAAAGCACACGGGGAAAAGAAGCAGGAATCTGCACAACCAGGCATGAAGCCTCTCTGCCCCACAGGCTACGTCCCACAAGCTAAAGGCAAAAGACAAGCCAAACCAGATGGACGGTGTCTCCAGAAAAAACAAAGAGTGACCACACATCAGCAAAAGGCAGACGAAGGACCCAATGTAAAGAAAATGGAATTCAGGGAGGACCTGAGTGGCTCAGTCGGTTAAGCATCCGACTTGGGCTCAGGTCATGATCTCGCGGTCCGTGAGTTCGAGCCCCGCGTCGGGCTCTGTGCTGATGGCTCGGAGCCTGGAGTCTGCTTCTGATTCTGTGTCTCCCTCTCTCTCTGCCCCTCCCCCGCTTGTTCTCTCTCTCTCTCTCTGTCTCTCTCTCTCTGTCTCTCTCTCTCAAAAATAAATTAACATTAAAAAAAGAAGAAATGCATGTCCTTTGTCCACTTCATCTGCATCAGGGCACTCAGAGTCTAAGCCAGAGTGGCCTCGAGGAGCCTTCTGGGCCCTTCCACTGGCCATGCTCCTTTAGATGCGCCCGCCGAGGACTAAGAGAGCAGCTGTGGGGTCTGGACTGGTGAAGGGACACTCCCTGAGTCCACCTAAGGGCTGGGGCCTGGGCATCAGACTCTCCTCGGTGTTCCTGGGTTTGAGGTCATCACTCCTGCCCTGGGGTCCAGACTGGGCCCTCCCACAATCTCATGACGGGCGCCTCCCCAGCACAGCCTCAGAGCAGGTCCTCTGGCATCAGCATGAGACCCCTGTCCCCGAGGTCCCCCGCAGGGAATGGTGGAGGCTTGCGCTCACCCGCAGGACTCGGGGGACCCGCCAGGGCCCAAGACCGGGGGCTGAGGGAGGGCGCTGGCGGGTGGCAGGAGGGGGTCCCCGGGCTGCGTGGGGGCGACCGTGTGGGCGCCAGGCGAGGCGGAGCTCAGCGGAGGTTCACGGTCCCCGCGGGCTCCGCGTCAGTGACAGTGCCGTGGTGCCGTTCTGAGTGCGGCTGGAAATAGAAGCAACCGAATAAGGTAAAAGCAGACTCCGCGTTCCTGTGACGGCGACACATCGCTCGCAGGAGTAAAGCTCCGCTGCCTTTTAGCGACGCTGTGCGCGCAGAGCCTGCCCCCCACCCCAACCTGTGTCCACGGCTGGCAGAGGCCCTGGGGGAGGGGCAGTCGGCACCTCCCGTGCGCAGGGTGCACGGCATCCCCCCCAATCTCTAGGGGCCAGGCCTGCAGACACGGGGCGGCCGTGGGCAGGCGGGGGACGGCGGTCCTCAGAGGTCCCCGTGCTGACGAGGAGGCTGGATCTGAGGCCACCCGGCCCCAGGGGCAGCCGGGTGAGGCCCAGTCCGCCGGGGCCGCTGAGGGAGCCACAGGACAGGGGGGTTTGCCCGGCCAGGCTGGCTGGCGGAGGTGACTCTCAGCCCTGGGACTCACCACCCAGCTCATCCAGGTTGTGGGGACCAGGGCCGCACGGGGGTCACCCCCACCCCATGCTAGAGGCACGAGGTGGGCCTGACTCTGCCGAGCCACGGGGACCAGCCTGGTGGGAGGGCTCCCTGCTCTCATCCACCCGGGGGCATCCGAGGAGAAGGGCAGGTGCTTCTGGGAGGGCATTTCCTAACTGACCCATCCCGGGCCCTTGGGGAGGCGTCTGTGACCCTGAGACTGCACGAAGATGTGCGTGCATATCCACCCTTCCAGAACCAGTGTCCATGGCCTGCCAGCTCCTCGTGGCCTGTGGGCCCAGGAAGGGAAGGACCCTGTGGCTTCCCTCCTCCCGGGACCCAAGCACCTGTCTTGGAGGCGACCTGTGTTCCCACCATGTTGCGTGTGCTTGAGGACGCACATCCCTAGGTGGGGGACGTGGGGAGTTGGCTGCCGGGACCCCCTGTCGGGGAGGCTCCTATTCGGGAGCCCCTGTGACCCCATACACCTGTCTCTCTTCCTGGCCCCGGTGGGGGATGGGCTTTCTGGAAGGGGCCCAGCGGCAGACCCCCATGCCGTGGTGGGCACGTGGGCGGTTTCCCAGGGGGCTGTGCACCCCAGCATGGCTGGCCTCCCGTTAGGGCCCCACCAGGATCGGTGCCAGGACTCCAAAGAGCTCCAGCTGCCTTTGAAGGTGCTAGAGGCCGGGCAGAGAGTCGTCAGTGGGGAGGGGGGGCAGTCTTTCCTGTGCAACTGAGGCTCAGACGGGCACGGGCTGCCAGCAGAAGCCTCGTGGACTTGGGAACAGGCTCGAGAGCAAGAGTGCTCATCCGGGGCCGGGCCCCTGTCCTGAGTGTAACGCGTCCCCTCTGAAAACAAATCAGCTGGGTCCCAGCAGAGTGTCGGGGCAGGTGGAAACGTGCAACGTCAGAGGTCCAGACTGTGGGCTTCGCAGGTGGGTGCTGACATGGGAGGGTGCCGGCCCCCCAGGACCTGGCCCCCCTCCCGCCCGCCAGGCCTCCCGTGGGTGCTCCCTGCACCCAGAGGGCAGAAGGCCCCCGCTCCTGGCTCGGGCGAGCCTACCTAGTCCTCATGGGGATGAACACTCCAGGCAGGCGACCTGACCTTCCCAAGGTCACACGAGCTGCAGACCTGGGGTGGGGCCCACAGCTCAATGCCACACTCTTACCCCCCCCCCCCCCCGTGCAGCCCACATCTGGCCTCCTGAGGGGTGGCCATCTCCTGGGGCTCGTGGCTGACCCAGCATGGGATTTCCGGGGACTCCGTCAGCATCCCTGCCCTCCCTCCCCAGATCGGGGCTCTGGTCCCGGGACGGACCCCCCCCGCCCCGGACCCCACAATCAGGAGGTAGAGCGCACACGTGTGTGTGACGTGTTTGGGGACTGTGCAGACCTCAGATGAAGCACCGGCCTCGGCCTGACGTCTTCTGTGCTCTGGTCACTCGGCACCATGGCTTTCCTGGCCTCGGCTGACCGTGAGAACTGCGGGAGCTCAAGCCCAGGGGCCTCCCGGGCCAGGACTACAGCCACCTGCTCCCCTCCCTCTCTGTCCGGCCTCTGGGGCCTCTGAACTACTCCTCCCGCTGTCTTGCTTTCCCGCCAGCCCGTCCCACGTCCTGACCCTCAGCTTTTTGTCCCCTTTCCCAGCACCAACCCTTTGGATGAATGACTGACCCCGCGTCCGTGGCTTCGCCTTTGCTATTCTCGGAGGCGCTGGCATTCACTCAGGCTCCAGGGCAACGTCTTCTCTCCTGGCCAGACCTGGAGTCCTTTAGGGGTGAGCCCCCCCATCAGCTGAGTGGTGGGGAGCAGGAGGCCAGGAACCACAGATAACAAGGAGGGGAGGGGAGCGTGGGCCCTGCAGGGACCGTGGGACAGCAGAGGACAGATGGCCCATGCTTCTGGGAAGAGAGCAGGACCCGTGACTCCAGACAGACCCTGATGCAGGGGAGCTCACCGCACCCAGTGCTCATGCCCGGCCCTGCCTGGCCTCCACTCCTCTCCTGGGAGACCACCGTACCATCAGCCTCCTTGGGACCCTTCGCACCTGCTTCCGTGGGCGTGTAGCTCACACAACACGCCATCACACGCACCCTCTTCGTTTCAGCAAGCGCTGGCTGGTGTGCACATCGCTCTGATCCTCGCTCCGTCAAGCAGCATGTATTGGAGAGATTTTCTTTTTGATAAACATGGTGCGTTGTTTTTTTTTTTTTTTAATTAATGACGTAGCATTTCACTGGACTGCATTACAGTTCCCCCCGTCAGCCCCTCTCCCCAGGGTCATTTACTTTTCCCCATTCCTTGCTGTTGTCAACGGCGCCGCGGGAACCTAATCATCTATCATCTGACAGGCGTGTAGGGCTGTTTGTGGGATCAGTTCCCAGACGCAGAATTGCTGAGTCCAAGGGTAGGCACCCCAGCGATCTGAGGTATCGCCCAAGTGTCATGGTGGCTCTGAAGGTTTCCCTTCTCTGTGATGCATGAGCCCGCTTGCTGCCAGCGTCACACCCGTGCTCTGAGACGCCAGCGGGTGCCTCCTGGGTCTCGGTTTTGATTTGTTTGTATTTTTCGACCTGACTCGTTCAACGCAGTGTCTTATCGTGGTTCTAGTTTGCGTAACCTTTATTTGCGGGTCGGGAAGCTCTTCACTTGCTTAACTGATATCTGTTTCCTTTTTTGGTGACATCTTTATCCATGTGTTTTAAGTATCTTTCTATCGACTTGTTAGTATTTTTCTCAGTGATTTGACAATTATCGTTAAATGTGATGAAAATCGTCCCTTTATAGCAAGTGTTACAGAGACAGATCACACGTATCCAAGTTTTAGAGTCTTACTTTGGTCTGTTGGCTTTCTTTATATTACGCTCTTTGCCATGTTATTTAAGGTACCCAAGATTTGGGGTGCCTGGGTGGCTGGGTCAGTTAAGTGTCTGATTCTGGATCTCGGCTCAGGTCATGATCTCACCGTTCACGAGTTCAAGCCCCGAGTCAGGCTCTGTGCAGAGCCTGCTTGGGAATCTCTCTATCTCTCTGCCCCTCCCAGTTCTCTCTCTCTCTTCCTCAAAGTAGATAAGTTAACTAAAAACAAAACAAAACAAAACAAAAAACCAAAATAAAATAAAATAAAATACTTGTATTAGAGCAGATTACCTAGAAACAGTGATGTGGAAGGTCCTGGGTGAGACACATCCCGAGGGAACCGTGAGTGACTCGGGGTCAGGGCAGGGGAGGCGGAGCCTCGGGGAACCTGGGAAACAGCGACACCACATTCTGCCCGCCCCTCCCTCCCTGGGAAGACGATGTGCTGTCACCCCAGCCCCACTGTGCCACTGGCTCAGGCCGGGGCCAGGCACCCCTGGGTCCCCAGAGGAAGTGACCCTCTGGGAGGACACTGTGTGCACCCCAGCGGGAGCACCCAGTGAGCCCACGGCATCTACTATGGTACCTCTGCTTTTTCCCCTTATGTTTTGTAACCTTTCCTCAACCAATCCACCGAGAATCTACGTGGTGAGTCTTAAGGTGAGAACCCCACATTCTTATTAAACAACTAGCCACGCTGTCGTGTCAGCATCGTTACTGCAGGGCCCGTCTTTTTTTCTCCAGTGTTTCGAAAGCCTACTTTTATTGGGTGTCAATTTCCTGTATGTGCTTGGGGCCCCTTTTGTGTTGTGCACTTGATTTGAGGGAGGGACCTGCTTATTCTCCAAGGCCAACCTGTTCGAGTGAGTGTGGCTTTATGTTAAGATGCCTGGTCCGTTGTGCGACTTCTGGCTCTGTGCTCTTTCTTGCTAATTGGTGGATAGTTCCTCCTGAGACACACACACTCACACACTCACACACACGTGTGCTGGCAGTGTAAATACACAGTTGTAACGGAAACAGTGTATACATCAGTAAGGTTCCCTGCAGCTCACACATACACCACTTAGGGAAGCACGGAAACCTCTATGTATCTAGCCTGCCTCTCTAAGTCCATTCTATGACTTTCTATTTGTTCCGAGATTTAGGGTAGGTTCCTCAGTACTGTTTAATTCTTTTCTTTACATGATTTAGGAGTGGTGTCTCCTTTGGTGGGTCCTTTTGTTTCATAATTTTATGTTCCTAATATAAATAGAATATTTTCTTCAATTGTATCTGTCTATACTTTTGAAATATGAATTTTTGACATGCCAAAATGATACGTTTCAGCACACCCACATACGCATCTGAAAGACGTTGGAAAATCATGAGCGAAAATCACAGAAGGAGAGAATAGAGACAGGGAATTACGGAGAGATAGAAATAGAAGATGGGCTGGTGAAAGTTTCAGCATAGACGTTGACAGAGAAAGAGAGACCAAAATTCCTGGTGGCAAAGGTAACTTTAAGAGCCTAGGAAGTCACCACGGGAACTTCGGGAGCAGGGCGGACGTCCCCTAGGGGATTGGCTACTTGTGGCTTTTGTCCACGCTGTGTGTCGTCCTCCTCGCCAGCTCCCCCCTACTTGTGCGTGGGACCAGCCCCTGAAGGTGGGGACGCGCCCCGTGTGTGGTGAGCTGCTGACCGCCTCTGGTCTTCATCTTTAAGAAGACCGGTCTTGGAAGCCAACTCCACACTTCACCTGTTCACGCTGGGAAGTGAAGGATTGGAATAAAATATTCGGTAAGGGAAGATTTTGAATTGGAAATAAGAAGACCCATGTAAAAGCTGCTGCAGAACATTTCTGTGCCCCAGAGGCAGCTTCAAAGGCAGTTCCATGAGGATTCCAGGGAACCCCACGACGGGGCTAAGGACGAGTCTAGCATTTCCGTGGCCCATGGGGAGAGAAAAGAACAGGGATCCTGGTCTCCGAAAGAAACCACTGGAAGAGAAATGCTGACACGTAATTGTCCGAGATCCAGAAACATTTTACGGGAAAGGGAAGGACGAAATAAACCAAAGACAGACAACACAGGTAGCAAAGCGCCCTGTTCCTCGATTCGTGTCTCCGTCTTACCTGAGGATGCGACACCTTGGTTTGGTGCGGGAAGAAATCCCAATATGCGTCCCATGAAAACAATTTAAGGAGCAAATTCAGAGGACACGTTACTAGCGTTTGAGGGTTTTCGTGAACTGCGAGGCACCATCAGGAAGCACATCTGTGGCTACGCGGCCGGCTTGCACCCGAGGCCTGAGCGCTGCTCCGTGACCAGCGGCTCCCAAGTGTGTGCGGGGCAGAAACACGGTCATTAATCTCGTAGTGATTTCAGGAGGCGCCACATGCTGCCCGACTCAGGATCACCCAGCCTGGCAGCCAGTTTGCAAAATAAGAATGTCTTCACAGCAATGAAACAACTTTGTGGACGAGCTGATACGCATCTTTCCTACACCGATGCTTTGAAAATCCTATTTTCCTCCTATTGTTTTTGTGTTCTCAAGTAGCCCAACTATTTTAAACGTAATTTCCCTTTATATAAAGAATGCGTCTCTGTCGTGACGGCGCGGCAGGGTGAGCGGCTCCCGACGACGAGCCTGCGCTGCCCTCCACCCCGCATCCTCCTGAGTTCTCCCGGGGAAAACTCGTCCCCCCCTCCCCCTGCAGCTCTGTCTTCATTTGTCTCTGAGTTTCTGGGCTGTATCGTGACACGGCTCTGTCTCGGTTTTTAAACTCGACACGTGGTCCACGACGCGCACAAAGCCAAGGCAGCCAGGGCAGAGGTGACGACTGCACATCTCCGAACGGAACCGCCACCCTGCTCCCCGCCAGGGTCACGGCCGCACCATGGTGTTGGGGAGATCGGCGTTCGGTGCCTGCTTTACAACGATCACGGGGCCGCTGCAGGCAGGTCCCATGCTCGCGCGCCTTGCCTGTTTGGGCAACTTCTGTTTTCCTTGGAGGCAGTGGTGTCTCCTTTGTGGGTCCGCCTACCAGCACGAACCCTCACCAGACCCCCAGATGGCTGGAAAGCCCAGTGCCATGATGTCACGGCAGAAACACCAGCTCGTCCCTAAGGTCCATTCCCGGCCCCTCCACCTGTGCCCCCTTCCCGGGTCGGCTCAGTGTCACGTGAGGCTTTTCTGGCTTGCTCTCACGCTGGTTTTCTACTTCTCCTGTGGATTACTCCCTGGTTCCTTAGAGGTTGTGCAGAGAATATAAGTAGTTTCTTGTTCACCCAACAGATATTTATTGAAGATATACTATGAAACAAGCAGTGTGCTAGGGACTAGAATATCTACAAAATATTTTAAAATTAGAGGTTAAGAATATTCATAACAAAGCCAGCCCCTGGCACTCACCTCCCTTCCTAGGACACTAGTAGGAGAGCGTTTTCGTGTTTCCTGTTCCTTCCCCTGATCCCAGCTCCACCCCCAGCAAGGTGCCAGTTTTTGTTTTTGTTTTTGTTTTTACCTTCCGATTTTTTTACCTTACCCGATTTTGTTTTCACCTTCCTCCTGATTATCTTTATCGCTGCCAAATCAGCATACATCTCGAAGGGATGGAATCTTTACTTTTTCCTGACTGTGCCCCTCCCACAAATAGCACGGTCTTTCCCCAGCTTCTGTGATTTGCTTTTGTGAAGGTCTGAGGCTCGCCCAGGGTCCTCGCCCACTCGTCCAGGGCTCTTGATCGACGGCCCAGGATCTCCAATTCACAAAGCATCCCTTCATCCTCCTGTTGACTTTCATGCTGTTTCGAGTTTTACACTGTTCACTATTACAATTAATGCTGCCGGGAACATTCTCTGTTTCCTGCTGTGTTCCTATAAGTTTCTGTTTTCTGATTATTCACTTTTTTCTTTAGGGGTATATAATTAGCATGGTTTTGCAGGGTCACGGGCTATGAACATGTTTTATTATTTATTTTACAAAATAAAGCTTAATTATTTTTCACTCCTGACATGTTTGAAACAAGGAGAATTTAAGCAACCTATTGTTACACGTATTTATCTACAAAAGTCAAGTTTTTAAAAATTTTTGCTTATTTTGAGAGAGAGAGAGGGGGAGAGCACATGAGTGGAAGTAGGGAAGAGAGAGGGATAGAGAGAGAATCCCAAGCAGGCTCCACACTCAGCACGGAGCCCAACTTGAGGCTCGATCTCATGACCTTGCAGTCGATCATGACCTGAGCCAAAATCAAGAGTCGGACACTCAACCCACTGAGCCACCCAGGCGCCCCTATAAATGTCAGATCTTTAAAACTTGTGTCATTTTCTTAGCTTGAAATATATATTTAACTTAAATCCTCATCTCCCTGGTTACTACTCAGGGGTATTATTGACCCCATGCTGCTGCTCTACGAAATGCTTATTCGTACATTCTGCCTGTTGGGATTGTTTTCCAACTCTCGAGTGTTGGAAAGACTTTTTTGTTCCCTAGTTTGCATTTCACCAGTCACAGGAATTGGAAACACGTTTTGCAGCCTGAGCTTGCCTCATCTTTGTGGGCTTGGATGAAAAGTTGCTCTCTTTTATGGTTGGTGGTGTCAGTGTTAGTTTTTAGTAAGTGACGCACAGCACCATCAGTTGTCAGTGCAAGTTTGCAGTTACTCACCTAAGGACACTCCAGGTAGCCTCTGGTATTTTTTCCTAAATGTTTAAAGTGTGTCCTTCGCGGTTGAGTGTCCAGGGCACCTGTGCACTCAGATCGAAGCAGAGATCTGGTGTTTTACGGTTTCCTGTGGTCACTGGCTGGCCCGTTGCCCCTCACCAAGGGCGGTTCTGTCCCACGAAGTCCACTCTGTTACATGTCAAGCGGCCACAGGCTCTGGGAGCCAATAGTGCGTGTCCTTATCGTGTGAAACAGCTCGACGTTAAATTCCAAGCCTCTCTTCTTTCTTCGAGGAATTTCTTTTCATTGTGGTGAATATTGCTGTTGAAAAGCCTGGTGCAGGTAGATTTCTTTCCCCCTTTAGAAGACTTAATCTCTTCCCGTGCATTTTCAAAAATTGTTTAAAATGCAACGACTTTTATTACAGTACATTTTTGATGCTAACTCGACACCAGCTTTTCCAATTTCTTTTCCTGATATGAGGTGCCCTTTTAAAATGTAGATTAAAGACTCCTTTAATGTCTAAAATAACATTTTGAATCATTTCCCTTTATGTTTCCAAAGATGCTATTTCGATTCTCTTTTTTGGAGACCCCACTTATCTGTACATTGGGATGTTTTTTCTGCCTCCCACACCTATGAGTTTTCTGTTTCTGAACTCTCTGGTTTTCATGTTTGGTTTTCTTCCTGCCCCGAACTATTTTTGGCGATCCTCATTTATTTATTTAACGAACACTTATTGAATTGTACTCTGTGTCGCGGTCGGGGGCGGGGGGGGGGGGGGTTTTATCACCGAAGGTAGATCAGCAAACGGCCCTGCCAATACGGCTGCTTTTATGGTGATTAATCTTAACAAGGGAGGCAGACAATGGGCGACAAATGCGTTATGCAAATTCAGGTCGATTAATTCCATTCGGGCAAATGAGGGAGGGTCGTCGCGGATGGAGAGCCATGGGAATCTCTTTAGAAGGGTGCTCAGGCAAAGCTTCTCTGAGATGCGAACAGGTAGCAAAAGCAGGAGAATTGAGGGGGCACTTGGGTGTTGGGAGGAACGTTTGCAGGGCCTCCCAGGGCAGGAGTGGGCTGCCTACGGGGCCGGCTGGGCCACCAGCATGACTGGAGGTGGTGACGGCGAAGAGACAATACCGGGCATCGGAGTATCTATTTTCTGCAAGGCCAAAATGCGGATATGCTATTCAAGGTGTTCAAAATTCATCACAAAAATGGAAACGAAATCATGTCTTTTAAATACCAAGAGTGATAAAACATATTGAGAAAACATCATCTGAGATACACATTTAAAAATTTCAGAAGTGAGGCACACATTTTTTTTTTTTATAAATTAGGAGAAAACTGAATAGTAGGAAGGTATCTGAGGGAAGTACTGTGCCTGATAAAATTAGTCATAAACGTGAAAACGTATCTGGCTCTTTAAAATGCAATCATAGACAACAGTATTTGTCATTGATTTCACGGTTGGATCTTGAGTTCATTATACACATGCGTTTGGTGCAAATATTTCCATCTGTGGAAAACCTCTTTCTGACTCAGGATACTCGTGAAGAGAATATTTGCCTCCAAAGACCCCATTCCTCACTTGATAATTTTGAGATTATTTTGACAAACTTTTATTTTTTTTCAAGGATTGCCTTCCTTTTATGGATGGCATGGCATTTCTACTTTGTGTTTATCTGTGTTTCTGTCGTGTGCAGATGAATATTCTCCACCATAACTGCATCAATTTCAATCCAGCCATGTCTACACCGCATTTCTCCCAGAAGCCGTTGAATGGCGGTAGGGGACGCTGTGCACACAGGAGCCGTGCTGTGCCACTGGCGACATAGACAGGCTCACCCAACCTGGGCCCGCGGGCCGAGCGTTAGTTTCCCCTGGCTGCCGATGTTGGCTGATTAAATCATCGATCTGGATCTCAAGATATAAATTATTCAACTGCGATGGTACTTTTGTCATCGTTAAGATGGAAACACTGGTGTCCCAGCCCGTCCAGAATAAACTGCTGTATTTTCAGACTGAATGTGGAGCCCGGACCCCCCAGAGAGATTGGCAAGGATGGGATGGCTCGGGGCCCCCAGCTGTGGGACTTTGGTCGGGCTCCCTAGGTTTCCAGCGGGAGGAAACATGACATCCGTGCAACATGTAGGGAAGGGGCACACAGGTGCGTGCGGGGGGGGGGTGCAGAAGGGGAGCAGGGGGCGAGTGCACTGAGAAGTGATGTGTGCTCAGGGTTGAGTGCGTGTGGGTGGCCCCTGGATGTGAATGAGACGTGCAAGTAAACGCGGAGGGGAGCGATGGGTGGTTCTGCGGGTCTGGCCTCAGCAGTTGGGTAAATCTTGGTGGGAGCTCCCAGAGCGAGGGCGGAGGGAGAGGGAGGACGAAGACACAGGGTTTGGATCCGAGCGTGTGGAATCCATGAGGCCTGTTAGCCCAACAGGGGAGATGGGCGGGGAAGGTGAGCTACCAGAGGAGGCAGGGGTGTGTCGCATAAGCTCAGGCCCCGTCTCATGATGGAGTGAGAGGTCCCCGGAGACGGAAGGCAGAGACGAGCCGAGGTGGGGCCCGGAGAAGGAGAAGGTCAAAGCTGTAATGGGCACCAGGAAAGGCGAGCAGCAGGTGCAGCCGGAGGGCCGGATGGCAGTGCTGTCCTGCAGGCAGGAGCGGGAGGCATTTTGGGGATGGCCGGATGAAGGCAGTCAGGTTCCGGGGGGTCCAGGCCGGCCAAACGCCAAACTGCCCATTGGGTGTGGTAACAGAGATGCTGTGGCTGTTGTGGGTTAAGATGCGATGTAGCAAAGAGTCTAGGAGACACTCAGGGGAGAAGAGTGGGGCGGAGCTGTGGACTCGTGGCTGGAGGGGGGACGGGGAGGGCAGCGCGGGCCGCTGCCTCCCATCCCGTCACCTCCCCTGCGTCGTCCCTCCTCGTCGGTCAGGCTTCTCTCCCGGTTTTAAGAACACCCCAGTTTCCCAGGATATTTGACGATCCTAGTCTCCGACATCTCTTCCAACACCTCCTTTTTGCGCTTAAACAACACTTCGTCCCAAGCTGGTTTCATCCGGTTCTTTGTGAGGCCGAGCTCCCGAGATCTTGGATTTCCAGAATGCTCAGCACTGGCTCGGAACTCAATGGCCATCCCATTGGTCAAAGTTCTATCTTCCAGATTGGAAGTTCTGACCTTTGATGCTTAGAACGTGCTGCCCCATCGTCGTCTTACACGCCCACATGGCAGTAAAATTCACGCAGAAAAGAGCGGAGGAAATTTCAGACCTTGGGAAGACAAAGGACGGAGAATAAAACTGAGAGATTTTTCAACAGCGACACTGAGTGCAGGAAATACATTTAGGAGATGGATTCTTACTTTTCTCAGCCGCCTCCACATTTTTATTTCTAGTGTCACCTGCATCCATGTTGCTTTTCCTCTGAAAGAGCCGTGCTTCTCGAGCGCCGTTCCCGCTCCCATTTTCAGGGAAGGGCCCATGTCAGCTCAGGAAACTCAGAGGATGGGGCGGTGAGTGAGCCCCAGGGACGGGCACCCCGACTCATGGTCTGTGGGTCAAGAGAGCCCAGCTGGCGCCCCAGGGAGGAGCGGCCACGGCTCCCAGCTCCCTGGCCTCTCCACTCGGCTTTCCCTGCCATCACAGGAACGAGCTTCAGAGCCCCCGAGGGTCCCCCACCAGACACCCGAGCTTCCAGACGCAGCGTGATTGGCAGTCCTCTGTCTGAACCAAGTCATGTTGCAAGAGCTGGTTCCAGGCCAGCCGACCCCCAGCCAGGCCTGGCCACTCACCGGTCACCTCTGCATGTTCCCCAGCCCTGAGGGTCCCTGCTGTGTCTCCCCAGGGGTGACCCTGCCATTGTACTGACAGAGAGGCTGGTAGGACCCTTGCTGGCTGATGCTGTGTCCCGGGCGGTGGGGGGAGTACTGACTCCCACCTGGTCCCTCTCTGCACCTGCCACTTTGGAGCTGGGTGGCCCTCTGCAGTCACCCGCGCTCTGTGGTCACTGGCGTCCTCTTCTAGATGCTCCCCCTTCCTCTGGTTTCCACGGCGTTTGGCTGCCCTGTGTCCATCTTGATTTGGGGACGGGGTGCTTCCTCCTGGTATGTTTTGGCTAATCCTTCTCCTTCCTATTTTGGGAAAAGAGCTCTAGAAAAATTAGTATAAAATAGACTCTTTTGAAACCAGAAGTAAAAGGCGGCTTCCGACTTGAGAATGGAAACCTAGTCTGGGGTTCACCAGGGTCAGGTGAAGCGGGGAGAGCGGGCGACAGGGAGCTGAACGGCGTGATGTTGGGGGCAGCTGAGCACTGAGCAGGCACCGGGTCCGTGGTGGGATCGCGGGCGGCTGGCTCCTTCCCCAAGCAGCTCTGTGGTCGTGGGTAAATTCTCCATGTCTTTACCTAGAAAGTGAAGTTTGGAGGTGAAAAATGTGAAATTCGTTATTTCCTAGTGTGAAATCATGTTAATGCCCACCAGGTATAAAAGCGGTGGGGGGGGGGGGGGGGGAAGAAGCCTTCGGTTTCTAGAACACATCTGTCCGGGGCATCTTTATTTTTTTTAAACTCTTTTTAATGTTCATTTATTTATTTTGAAAGAGAGACAGAGACAGAGACAGAGAGAGAGAGAGAGAATCCCAAGCAGGCTCTGCACTCAGCACAGAGCCTGACACAGGCCTCAATCTCAAGGACCCTGGGATCACAGCCTGAGCCGGAATCAAGAGTCGGACACTGAACCCACAGGGCCACCCAGGCGCCCCTGCCTGGGACATCTTTAGATTCCAATAAGCACAACTGAAGCAAGTCAGGAAGAAGGGGCTGGAAGGTGGGGTGCCTAGAGCTCAGACCCGGGGACTGGCCGCCCAGTCCAGAGAAAATTCTCAACCCCCGGCCTCACTCTCCTCCCCCGTGAAGGGGGCGGTGGCCATTCCCGTGCGGCGGGCGGGCCTTGCGGGACGGCCCGCATGTCCTAAGCGCCCGGTAATTGCCACTCTTGCCTTGAATCATCATGTAACTTTGCCGTTGTGTTTTATGTCCCTTTGGGGACCAGTTAGGAAAGTGCGTCACTTCTCAACTATAAAGTTTTACAATGTACCAACTGTACAAATACTGATTCTCTGTAATAAGGGGCCAGGCCTTCGCTCGCATGTAAATGAGGGAGCAGGTTAATGTCTCCCACCCCAGCGTGGCCCCCCAAAGGGGCTGCTCTGGGCCACACACGGATCAATGGCTCCCACAGGTGGTGGCCTTCCCCAAGAGCGAGGGGGAGAACTGTGTCAGCACATCTGGTAAATCCCAGAACAGCCAGGTGAGGCCACGGAGGCCAAGGTCCTTGGCACCTAGAAATGCTCAGAAATACCTAGAAATAACGGCCGCTAAAGAAAAGTCTGTCAGCTGAGGGGTAGAATTCACTCATTCGTCCCTTTGTTCCTTCTCTTGTTCAATGAAATTGAGCGTCTGTCTCCTGTGTGCCGGGCTGTGTCGTAGGCCCTGGGAATAAATGGTGAACCGTATGGACGTGGCCCCTGCCTTCGTGGCTCTGAGCTCTGGCATTCTTCTCTTCCATTCGCGTGTGTACTCATTTCACAAATATTTGTGGATCTCTTACTCGCTGGTGGGCAGTGTCAGGGGCATGGCAATAAATAGAACAAGCTGCAGTCATCACCAAATGTGCACCACTGATTTGGGGGTCTGAGACGCAGTAAAGAAGTAAAGACAGGCGTGATCTAGCAGCTGGTGGCTGACGCTGAAAAGGAGAACAGAGGAGGACAAGCGCCCGGATGTTCTGGGCAACAGAAGCCACACGTCTGGGGCAAGTGAGTGAGGGTTGTGGGAGACTCAACCAGAGTCAGTCAACGAACTTTTGCTGAGCACCTACTATGCACCGGGGCCCTTTGATAGCGACGTCGGGAGCTCCTGGTCCGGGGTCTCGAAGACCAAGTTAAAAGAAGCAAGCACATGCTGACGCGGGGCGTCCCTACCGCTCGCGGCCTGTGATGCCGCCTTCTATACGCCAGGCGCCTTTGTGTATCTTGGATACATTGCGTGAAGTCATCTTCCCCCAAGTTTGAAGAGAGTCATTAAACACAGGACCACTTCACGGAGGAGGTCACCGAGGCTCGGTCGGGGGGTTAAGCGGCCCAGGATGGGGCGGGATTCGAACTCATGAGTACATGGATCTGAAACATTCCCCACCAGGTTCCCTCTGGGTGAGACTGGGAGGCTCCCTGGCCCTCGGGGAGGCTGTCTGTAGGTGGGGGGTGGCGAGGGCCTGGTGGTCCGGTTTGATCGGTAGGTGGGTTGTTGTGTGCTGAGCGAGGGGGACCCGGCCTCCCCCGCAGAAGGTGTTTACACCTGCTTTCCAACACGGGGGAGTCTCTGAGGCAGAGTCGTTCACTCCGGAACCATTTTCAATCTTCCGCCGGGGCAGCTGTGCGTGCGTGGGCCCTTCTCGGCGGCTGGGGCAGAGGTTCAGGTAGGAAGGAGCTGTGTGTGTCCGGGCCGCTGCCGGGCACCCCCGGGGTCATGGGGGGACAAGCAGCAAGTGCCTGTGCGGCCGAAGCCGAGAACCAGAACGTGCCGAGCCGTTCGGCGATCCAGGTGGCGATGAGAGGAGCCAAAACCAAAAGGTGTTCTGGGGTTTGGAGGCAAACACCTCTGGGTTCTGGCCTCAGTGAAACCGCCACAGATGTGATGTTTCCATTACGAGTTGGTGGAGTTAGTTTTTAAAGAGGTTGGCGTGATTATTAGAGACGTTACTACGTGTATGCGCACCTGTAAGTAAAGCATCGTAGTCGTGACAGCCGTGCGCTAAAGTGCCTGTGTGTGTGTGTGTGTGTGTGTGCCTGTGCACACACATGTATGTAAGTGCGTTTGTCATTGGTGTATATACTATTAAGAGCATATAATTGTTTTCAATTATTTCTACACAGCTGAACCCGCACGATTCTCGTTAATCCGTGCGCAGGAGGAAGCTGTGGTCCGAGTTTCTTGGCTTCCTGAAGCGTCACCCAGTTGTCAGTTACTGGAAGGGACACTTTATATTTTTTTAAATTTTTTAATGTTTATTTATTATTGAGAGAGAAAGAAAGAGCGCAAGTGGGGGAGGGGCAGAGAGAGAGGGAGACACAGAATCCGAAGCAGGCTCCGGGCTCTGAACTGTCAGCACAGAGCCTGATATGGGGCTCGAACCCACGAACTGTGAGATCATGACCTGAGCTGAAGTCGGACGCTTAACTGACTGAGCCACCCAGGCGCCCCTCCACACTTAAAAAAAAAAAAAAAAAAAAAAAAAACTTATTAAAATTTTGTTTATTTATTTTTGCTTTAATTGTTTTTTAATGTTTGTTTTTGAGAGACAGAGCACGAGTTGGGGAGGGGCAGAGAGAGAGGGAGACACAGAATCCGAAGCAGGCTCCAGGCTCTGAGCTGTCAGCACAGAGCCTGACACGGGGCTCGAACCCATGAACCATGAGATCATGACCTGAGCCGAAGCTGGACGCTCAACTGACTAAGCCACTCAGGTGCCCCTGGAAGGAACACTTTAGAAAGCCCCTTCCTTCCTTCCTTCCTTCCTTGCTTCCTTCCTTCCTTCCTCCCCATCTTCTCTTGTGTCTCATCCTCCCCTCCTCACCTCTGCCTCCCTTCCTTCTCCTCCCTTCTCTCCTTCCTTCCCTTCTTCCTTCTGTAAGCAAACTTCCCCAACTGACGGAGTGAGCCAAGCAAAGTGCTCGGGACGCTCAAATGGACCTCAGAGGTCCTGCTCCCCATCGACAGGGGACAGTGATGGGTTCCCAGTACGTGGTGTTGATTCACGAACTCCTGAGTTGTGTTGGCGCTAAATGTACATGTCGCCAGTTGTCGTTAATGAGCCTAGAGTGTGTAGGGAGCGAGTACGAGGCGGTGGCCGCTGAGCCAGGCTGGCAGCTTTCAGGGACCCAGCAAGCGGGGGACCACGATGGAAAGGGCACCGGAGCAGGGGCTCGGAACACGGGAGCTTCGTGTAGATGAGCAAGAGAGACGTGGTTATAACTGAGGGCAGGAAACGGTCAAGCTGTTCCTTGGCCTTGGAGAAGCTTCCAGACAATGTACACGTGGTGGAACCTGCATTCACCAACCCCTACCCGTGTAGGAAACGTCACCAGCCATCAGGCAGCTCGCCCAAAGGGTCTCAGGACCACCGGGGACAGCAAGGTCTGGCTTCTCTGCCCAAAGAGGGACGAGCTCACATCCCAACACTGCAGGCGGACTAGCGTGGAAATGGAGAATTCCAGCCGAGCTGGCCTCCGTTTCCTGCTTCCTCACCAGGCCCACGAAAAAGCCCTCTGGAAATGCATTTCCAATCTATGTACTCAGCCCTCCCTGGCTGCCAGTTGGAGTTTCACACCTCCCAGCATCCAGCTAACGAGGCTGACCTTTGATTTTATGTCCCCCTTGTTGAGAATCAGGTCAAGGGAGAACCTCGAGGATGAACTCAGAGCTATTTGCGTTGTTAGTATGTAATTCTCCTTGGCAATTATTCTCTATCTTTGGTCGTAAATTATGGAATCCTCCTTATCTGAGAGCATTTATTAAGCACCTATGCAGTTCCCAGAAGTGTGCTGAGAGCCAGGGATGGGGGAGAAGTAGGTTGGAGGTCCCTGACGGAGCTGCTCCTCTGAAGCAGAAGGCAGGGCTAAGCAGATCCCGGGGCAGGCCCCGTGAAGAGCTCTAGGATCTTGGCGGGAACACGGCTGCGTTCACAGAAGCCACAGCGCCTGTGTGCCCTTCGGTCCACGCGGCCCAGCCCAGCCAGGATGTCAGGCCCGGCCACCCGACCCCGAGCCACCCCAAGCGGCCTGTGTGCCAGGCCCTGGGCCGGGCGGCGAGGGACGGGCTGGTGTCCTCTGGGTGCCCAGGGCACCGGAACAGCCACAGGGTGTGGAGGAAGGCAGGACTCCAAAGCCGCTCGCGGGGTCGGCAAAGGTCGCGCAGGAGAGGTCGTGGGCGCGGGAGGCCACAGGCAGCCGCCTGCTTCACATTTTTTGCGCACAGTTGGGCAAAGTAGTTGTGCGGCAGAGAGCCTTTTTGGGGGTTTGAAAATAGCACTTATTGTTTCCTAAATACAAAATCGCGTGCATCCATTATGAGTAAATCGGGAAACACGGAAATGCACCCAAAGCAGTGTGACAGGAAGAGATACTCGTCATCACAAAATATCTCCCGCAGAAGCTGCATCCTGTCCCAGAAAGGGGTCTTTGTCTGCTGAGACCTTGCCAGGTTGGGGCGGGGGTAGCTGCCGCGGGGGCTGTGGGTGCAGGGGCACAGCGGGAGGGAGGGGGTTGGCGTAGGAAGGGAGAGGTGAAGAGCTGAACGGGGACAGAGCATGAACCGGCGGGGAGGGGAGCCCAGTGTGCCCCCTTCTGCGCCCTCCGTGGCCCCCAGCGTCCCTGAGCGGCTAGTGGGTTGACGTGCTGGGTGATGGTGGGGCTTGTAGAAGCAGGGTGGGAAGGGCCCACGCAGGTCACACTCTGGACTCTCGGGAGAATGAGCCCCAGGGTTGACGGACGTCGTGAGAAGCCCTGAGCTTCTCAGAGCTCGTGGACTCGGGCTCTGGGGTAGTAGCTGGGAGGGTGCAGCCAGTGCCATGGACGACAGCAGAAAACAAAAACCCAACCACAGCTAATTGGTTTACTTTGCTTATAGTTAAATTATCCATATACAACTTGGTGTATTTATATTGGTGTATTTACTCAAAATATCATGAGACGCCAGCTTACACCACACGCTCCTCCAGGCAGAGGAAACCAAGAGCGAAAAAGAGAAAGGAGGCTGCCACGGCATCCACAGAGCTTTGACACTGGACGGAATGATGTCAACAAATGTGCAAGTAAATCTGTGAAACCCACAACAGCAAATCCAACAACAACACAAGGCAAATGGGATGGGATTGGAATGGTTCTCACCTCCTACCCGCCTCCAGACTCAGGGCGAAACGGACTGAGTTTCTTGGCTTCCCTAAGCAGGGAGGATGGACGAACCAGCTGGGAACGTGCATGGCGACTCCGTGCAGGAGGGGGGCGCAGGGGGGGATCCTCTGGGTCTGATCTCCCCAGTTGGGGCAGCCATGCTAACTAACCAGGATTTCCCCAGAGCTGCTGTGTCAGAAATCCAACGACCCACACAAGGACGTGATGGTTAAATTTACACATCAACTTGACTGAAGCATGGGGCGCCCGGATACTTGGTCAAACGTTATTCTGGATGTTTCTGTGAGGTGTTTTGGATGACATTAACATTGTAATCAGTGGACTATAAAACAGGCCATCCTCTTTAATGTGGGTGGGCCTCGTCTAATCAGTAGAAAGTCTGAGCAGCACAAAAAGGCTCCCCCTCCCCCAGGGAAGAGGGAAGTCTTCTGACCTGACTGTCTTTGACTTGGACATTGACTTCTTTCCTAACTTAGGAGGGGGCTGCCCCATCCGCTCTCCCAGGCCCTCACCTTACCAACTGACTCTGCAGGTCGTGGGGTCTCTGACCTCCACAATCATGTGACTCAATTCCTTAGGAAATCCCTTCATAATATACACATCTTCCTACTGATTCTGTTTCTCTGCAGAACCCTGACGCACACATTCCAGAGTCCAGAATCATCCCCACGGATACCGAAACGACGATGGACACGCCCCCTCAGTTGGTGCCAAATGGGTAGAATCTGGTCGGGATGCAAACCGTATGGTCAGGCTCCTAGACACTGATAGTTGCCCATACAGACTGTAATCGATCAACTTCACAAGACTGTGACCCTGCAGTCCACACAGCTGGAGTTATTGGATTTTACACACGATTCATTTTTACCACATGCGGTAAGTCAGAGGGGGTAGGTACCACAGAGACAAACAAAGTGGGATGGTCTTGGACTGCCTCGGTGATAAAGCGACATTTTCTTTCAGGCTTCCCATCATCCATACGTGCAAACTTCATTTGCATAGTTTACAGCACGCTGAAGATCTAATTTCGCTTTTATAACATAATTTAGTTATCATTCACATATCGTAAAAATCACCCTCCTGGTGTCTACAGTTCAGTGGGTTTTAGTACATTCGCGGGGCTGTGTCCCATCACCATTATGCAATTAGAGAACATTTTCATCACCCTGGATGGAACGCTGTGCCCGTTGGCCGTTTCCCGCCTCCTCTCAGCTCCTGGAAACCACTAATCGGCTTTCTGTCCCTGTGGATTTGCCATATTCTGGACATTTCACGTCCGTAGTCGCACAACGTGATCTTCGAGACTGGCTTCCTTCTGTTAGAGTAGCGTGTTTGCGGTTCACCCATGTGGAAGCACATGTCAGTACTTTGCTCCTTGTGGTTGAAAACTAGGGCATCATCTATATACTCCTCATCGTGAAATCCAGTTGATGGACATTTGGTTGTTTCCACTTCCTGGCTGATGGAATAATGTGGCTGTGAACATTCGTGCACAACTGGTTGTGTGGACTTGTTTTCATTTTCAGGGGGCATTTTCCAAGGAGTGGAATTGCTGAGTCACATGTAGCCGTGTTTAATATGTTGGGCACTAGCCAAAGTCTGTCCTGGGTGACATTACCATTTTGAAGCCCCCTCAGCCACGTACAAGGATCCTGATTTCCCCACATGCCCACCAGCACTTGGTGTGGTCCGTCTGTTTTCAATTTGGCCAACCGGGCAGGGGGGAAGTACCCTGGATCTGCCTGTCTGTCCTGACTAGCGGCGTGAAGCATCCTTCTCTGTGTTGTCCACTGTTTGTGCAGCTTCCGGGCAGAAGTGTCTACTCAAGTCCCTCGTCCACTTGTAGGCTGATCCATTTGTATTTTTATTGTTCGCTTGTAAGAGTTGTTCACATGTTCTGAATGCAAACATTCCCCCTCCCATTTATTAAGTTGATGACATTCTTTTAATGTTTGTTTACTTTTGAGAGAGAGAGGGAGCACGAGCAGGGGAGGCGCAAAAACAGACGGAGACACAGAATCCAAAGCAGGCTCCAGGCTCTGAGCCGTCAGCACAAAGCCCGACGCAGGGCTTGAACTCATGAACTGTGAGTTCATGACCTGAGCTGAAGTCAAACTGACTGAGCCACCCAGGTGCCCCAATGACATTCTTTGAACCACAAAAGTTTGGGTTTTTGATGAAACCCCCTCTGGTGTGATATTGAAGACAGAATTGCTTACACCAAGATCACAAAGGTTTACTCCTGTTTTCTCCTACGAGTGTTACAGTTCTAGCTCGGCAAACATTTACCATCTTGTGAGAGTTCTACCCCAGGGTCTGTGCTGAGTTAATTGCATACACAGCGTGAAGGGAGGAGCCCAACATCATCACTCGCGGGTGTGTGTTTCGTCTTACTGCTCTCTTTATCCAAAGGACCATTCCCTCCCTAGCCAGTGGTCTTGGCACCTTCGTCAAAAATCAGTTGACCATAATTGCCAAGGTTTGTGTCTGGATTCTTAGTTCTGCTGCATCGACGTGAATCTCTATCTTCATACTGGTGCCGCACTACACCGACTCCTGTGGCTTGGTGGTAAATTTTGAATTTGAGAAATGTAACGCCAGCAACTTTCTTCTTCTTTTTCAGGATTGTTTTGGGTATTCCAGATTCCTTGTGTGTCTGTGAGAAGCAAGGGAGATGATTCATTTCCAGAAATACCAAAGAAAAGCTGTGCTGTCTGGTTAACAGTAGGTTTACAACCTGTTGGAAATATGCACAACCCCCCCCCCCTCCAAGAGGGAGTCCCAAACCCTTAGACACTTCCTTCCTGGTTCTCCTTCCCCTGTTTCATGGGTTTATTTTCACAGGCTTTGCAAGGAGCATGCACCCAGAACAAAGGGGGACTGAAATTCTCTGCGTCGCCTCAGGAATGTACATTTGTTCCAACCAGACTGCTTTGTGCCTTCCGTGGGCAGAGGCGACCTCCGAGTAAGGCTGTAACCTCTGAGGTACTCAGCCAATGAGGAGCGGGGTGGGGGGCACTTCATGCTAGGAGATAAATGGTTGTAACTGCCCCAAGGTCGCCTGTCCCTCAGACCTACTCTTGCAAGAACGTTGATTAAAGCCTGGCTTCACTGTGCCCTGAGTCTCTGTGTCCCTCCTCTGAGTGGGTCCGCGGACTTATTTGTCACAATATCCAAATGAATTTTAAGGATTGGCGTGTAAGTTTCTACAGAAAGAAAAAGGCATTTGGGATTTTGATAGAGTTTATGTTAAATCTCTAGATCCATTCGGGGAATGATGCCATCTTAATAATAAGCATCCTGATCTGTGCATACGGACTATTTTCTCACTTAGGGCTTTCTTAATTTCTTTCAACAGTGTTTTGTGACTTTCCATGCACAAGCATTGAATTTCTTTGTTAAATACATTGCAAATATTTTATTCTGTCTCATGCTATTGCAAATGGATTTGCTTTTAAAATTCGGCTTTTTGGATTGTTTGTTGTCAGTATATGGAAAACAATTTATTTTTATATGTTGGTCAGGTACCTGCAACTTTGCTGAACGTGTTCATTAGGTTTTGTTGTTGTTGTTGTTGTTGTTACTTAAGTTTTTTGGTTAGCAATCTCTACACTCAACGTGGGGTTCAAACTCACGACCCCGAGATCAAGAGTCCCGTGCTCCACGGACTGAGCCAGCCGGGTGCCTCTTTTCATTTGTTTTAATAGTTGTTGAGTGTGTGTTTGTGTGTATGAGTTTCTTAGGATTTTCTACAGGCATGATCGTGTTACCTGAGGATAGATAGTTTTACTTTTTCTATTCCGTGGATGCTTTCTGTCGCTTTTTCTTGCCCAGCTGCCCTGACTAGGACCTCCAGGAAAATGTTGGAGAGGGGTCGTAAGAGCAGACATCCGCGTCTCACTCCTGACGTTACCGTGAAAGCACTGTTCTGCCCTTAAATATGATGCTAGCTGTGAGACTTCTGTGTACGTCTTTTATCAGAATGAGAGAGTTTCTTGTTATTCCTGGTTTCTCACGTGCAATTTGTCGTGGAAGTGTGCTGGAATTTGTCAAATGCCTTTTCTTCGTGTACTGAAATGCCATGCGTTTTTGTCCTTTATTCTATTGATGCGATGTATTACACTGATTGATTTGGCGATGTTTAACTAACGTTGGAATCCCAAGTGGTCGTGGCATATAATCCTTTTTATATGTCACCAGATTAGGTTTGCGGGGGTTTTATGGAGGGCATTTGCTCCTATATTCATAAGGAATATTGATCTGTAGCTTTCTTTTCTTATGATGTCTGCATCTGTTTTATTTATGATAGCTGATTTAAAGTCTCTGCCTAGTAAACCCAATGTCTGGGTTCCCCAGGGAGAGTTTCTGTCAACTGCTACAAGCCCCCTTCCCCCTGCCCCACGGATCGACCATATGCTTCTGTTTCTTTGTGTGTCTCATATATTTTTTGGTGAAATGTGTTCATTAAAAAAAATACAATGTAACAACTCTGGAAGGCAGATCGTCCCTCACAAACCTATAGATTTGTGTTCCTTGCTGTGTGTGGCCACTGATTAGTTCAGCGGTCACCTAGCGACTGGACGCGGATTTCCTTAAGCACCTTCCCCCGACGTGGCTCCCAGCCTTTGCTGATGGGGCTCTGTGTATCTTCGGGGTCCAGTTCTTGGCAGGCACGTGACAAGGTGGCCTTAGCCTTTGCCTCCCGCTCGCTCAGAGCCTCAAGGTCAGCCACGGTGAGAGATGCGTCCTCCTCGGGTCTTTTCTGGGCATGCGCGCAGCTCCATGTGCACGAGTGGTCTTCTGGAGCCCTGGGGGATATTTCGTTTTCTGGGCCACTACTTTGGACATCTCATTCCCCCCAATTTCCCTCGTAAGCTTTTTAGCCAGTTTCTGTTTCCTCCGACTGGTGTCACTGCCTCAAGCAGCTCAAAGTTAAGCAATTGCTACTGATTGTTTTTGACGAACACCCTGGGTCTATAGCTTGTTTGCACAGAATGAGTTCTGAGTCAGGTCAAATAAAGACAAGCCCTTTGAGTCGGTAGTTTCCAGACGGGTCAGCTAGCGATAGTCCTACAGCTCTGGAGCCTTGTGGGGAGCCCCAAACACATCTTGTCCCTGAATGGCTGCCGGGCTGGTTTTCACACCCACCACGGATCTGTGGCCACTGACCTTTACCATGTGTGGTGGGGGGTTCTATGTGTCAGCTCGAACGGCCAACGGGGTGCCTACGCATATGGCCAAACACTGTTCTGCTGTAGCTGTGAGGGTGTTTCTCGGTGAGACGAACATCTGAATTGGTAGATTTAGTCAAGGACATTCCTCTCCCTCCTGGGGTGGGCCCTGTCTAATCAGTCGAAGACCTGACTGAATGGAACAAAAAGACTGAGTTAGGAGAATTCCTCCTGCTTCACAGGTTCAGCTGGACGCTCGTCTTTTCCTGCTTTCGGTCTGGAACTGAAACATCGGCCAGTCTCGGGTCAGAGGGCCGCTGGCCTTCAGACTGGAATGTGCATCGTGAGCTCTCCCTGTTCTCAGGACGCTGGACTTGGGCCAGGGCACCAGCACCGGCCCTCCTGGGCCTCCAGCTTGTAGACAGCAGACCGAGAGCCAGTTTCTTACAGTAAACATATTTCTGTATATTTTATATCCAGGGAAACCTATAATAGGAAGGATGCGTGTGCGTGCCCCGCAGGTCTTGTTGGAGCTGTTTCTCTGGAGGACGCTGACTAATACATGATAGCCGTGCTGTGGGGTCCAAGGCTGCCACGGAGGCAGGGAGGGGGAGGCCGGTGCGTACAAGTCGAAAGGCCACAAAGTTCACCCATCATGACGGAGACTCAGCCATTTTTGCTGAGCGCCTCCTTCGTGAGTTACCGCAAGGCTTTGTTTAAACATACAGTCTGGAAAGGTTGATTTGGACTAATTTTCCCTGTGTTCTCATTGCTTTGGTGGAGGAGTGGATTTTCAGAGGTCGGTCCCCTGTCACCCCAAAGTGCCTCCCTGCTAGCTCTCCCCAGAGGGGGTGGACCGTGCGAGTTTCGCTGTGGCTGGAGGAACGCAGAACCCAAATCGGGATCTGTGGGAGCAGATCTTGGGAGGGATTTGGATCATCTGGGAATGAGGTGGCTTAGCCCCAGTCTGGTTAGAGTGTGGGAAAAGTGAAAGACCGATCAATGAACAGCTCTGTCTCCTGGGCAGGAGGAAAAGACAGCAGATGTCTGAAGCTTTGAATGCCGCCTCTGGGAACAACTCCCTGCCATTGGAAAGCAAAGCTGTGTGGTCGCTGGGTGCTGAGCACACCTGCAAGGACACGGGCCGTTCACGGGGGACGAGCTTATACAGGTGGATACATAGGGATTTGAGGGCAGGGCAGGTCACTGGTCAGATCTGGGATCCGCTCCGGGAGGTGACGCCGTGGGGACGCCAGCACTCTCCAGTGCCGGTCTGGAGAGGCAGAGGGTCTTAGGATTGGGTGAGATTCTGCGTTAACAGCCATGAACCAGGGGCGCCTGGGGGCCTCAGTCGGTTAAGCGTCCGACTCCGGCTCAGGTCATGATCTCGCGGTTCATGGGTTCGAGCCCCACGTCGGGCTCTGTGCTGACAGCTCGGAGCCTGGAGACCGCTTCGGATCCTGTGTCTCCTTCCCTCTCTGCCTTTCCCCTACTCACGCTCTGTCTCTCTTTCTCAGAAATAAACATTAAAAAAATAATTTAAATAACTAAAAGAAAACACAACAGCGATGAGCCAGACACCAAGAAGCCCCTCGGCGAGCAAGGACGCTGGAGGGGGAGGCAGGGCAGAGCATCCCAGGCACGGAGTGGCAGCGTCCCCGCTGATGTGACGTGAAAGCCGGATGCCTTGTGAATCTCACCAAGTAGGTCAGATTCCAAACGGACGAATGGGATTTGCCACTTCGACAGACACTACAGGCATGAGCGGCGTTCCTGACGGCTATTCCTGTACTCAGGGGTGAGACCAGTCTGTTCTTCCACAGGCTTTCCAGAGGCCCCGCTCTGTGCTCTTGAGGCTGGCAGTGGAGCGTAAGCCAGGCTGAAACGTCCCCAGTTCTCATGGACCGCGGGGACAGACAGACAGAAAAGCACAGAGAAGGGGGCAAACGGCACAGCGACAAGCCCTACGGAGGGTGATGGGTGGCACTTTGTGCCGTGACCGGCGAGCAGGGGCCTGGGGCAGTGCCGGGGGGGCGGGGGGGGGCGGAGCCGGAAGTAGCCGGAGCAAGAGCCAGGGACGTGAGGGTGAGCGCCCTCGGAGCCGCGGGGCCGGTGTGGACGGAGGCGCGGGGCGGGGGAGGGGGATGTGCACCAGAGGCCAGGACAGCAGGGGACGCCTGAGGCCGGGCCTCCTGGGTGGAATCTTGGGTAGAATGACGGCTCCTACTCTGAGTGGGGACAAGAGGAAGGGTTTGCCGAGCCCGTGGCCGGCAAGAGGGGCGGGGAGGTGGCGTCCTGTGAGGGACCCTCACGCACGGCAGGTCTGGCTCTGCCCTGAGCTCCAGCCACGGGGGCGTGAGCAGCGGCCCCTCCCTGCCCTGCACTGTGTGCGTGTGGCTTCCCAGTCCCCCGTCCCCGGTACAGGGGACACTTAAGTGTGTGCTGTGTCCTTGAACAGTGCAGAAGGCATGCGGAAGGGAAAGAGGGACACCTCAAGGGGGACCGCAGGTGATGCATGCTTCTCACCTGGAGGGGCTGCAGGCCACCCCCGGGGCACGCCAGTCACTGAGGACTCAGGGTGGCTGACCAAGGTCAGGTTCCAGCTACTCCCCTCGTTCTCTGGGAACAGGCTCCGGTGAGAGCCCCTGGGACCATCCGCCCTGGTCTGAGCCTTGGGAGGGCAGGGTTGTGGTGCCCTGCGTCCCGGGCGTCCCCGGGCCATCTCCGTCCTGTCCCCAGTGCTGGGCAGGGGGACGCTGGTCCTGGCTGGTCCGCTCAGCCTCGGGTCAGGTCGGCTGAGCGTCCGTCCCTCCGCGGACTGTCTGATTCTTACCAAAACTCAGGGTCTATCCGGTTGACTGGGCCTGAATGGGGACTCTGCAGGAACAAGCCGGTCACCGCCGCTTAGCCAGATGGCGGGGCCGGCTCAGGCCGGCAGAGGCGCTGGGAGCTGCCCACAGCACTTGACGCAGGACTGTGGGTGCAGAGAGAAGGGGAGGCCGGTTATCAGGCCCCTGAGGCAGCTGAGAAGCCGACCTCAGCATCTCAGGGGCCAGTGGTGGCTTTAGAGGGACCTTATGGTTCACGGTGGCCCTTCCTTGGGGCCCAGGGCCCCACCTTCTTGCTGTGTCCCTTCAGCTACCTGACAGCGGGAGGTGGGGGCTGGACCCTGTGACTCACACCGCACCTGTTCCTCAGGATGCTGCTGACGAGGAAGCGCCTGGCCTCCTCCCAGCTTCCCGCCTAGCGGGGTGGCCAGACGCGACCAGAGGTCACAGGGAGGGTGACAGATGTCTCCACAGCTTCCAAGCCAAGCTGAGCCCTCGGCAGAAGGCAAGGGACCTACGGGGACCCGGCAAGGTGGCCCTGGCCTGAGGGACCTGAGTGTGACGCCGGCCACCTTGGCGACCCCGGGGCTGCTTGCCGTTCCAGGTGCCGGGACGGCGTGCTTCCGGCCCCGTGGAGCTGTGTGTGGGGGGCGAGGGGGGCGACGGGGACCCTCGCCGGCGGAGGGAGCCGCCAGGACAAAGCGCAGAGGCGGTGGCCAGTGAGGACGACAGACCGCAGGAGGGTCATCGGGGCGGGCGCGAAGGAAGACGCACCTGTCGGGACTTGGAGGCCCTGGGCCGCACGCGAGGTGGCTGCCGCCAGAAGGAGGTGCCCGCACGTATCGATTGCTGGATCGATGTCAAGGCGGAGGGGGGCCTCCGGGGACCCGCCCCGTCCTCGCCCGGCCCCGTCGTCCAGCGTCTCCGTCAATGACTTGGATGGAGGCATCACAGGGCTCTGCTTGTCAAATTTGCAGATCAAAGCTCAGAGGACGGCTAGCGTGCTGGAAGAAATGCCCTGGGCACAAAAAGCTTCTTGGCAGGCTGGAACAATGGACTGTGGACAAGATGGAATTTAGCAAGGTTAAGTGCGAAGTCCTGCTCGCCGGTTAGAAAAAGAAACCAAAAACCACAACCACGAGTGTGCGAGCCGACGCGGGAGACACAGGAGGGAAGGGCCAGGCAGATGGGCAGGTTCTGCAGCGGCCCAGCCGCGACCCCAGCCCCACAGCAGGGCCGGGCCCGGGCCCGGGGAGGGAAGGGGGGCGTCCCCCGTCTGCACAGCCCCCGCCCGGCCCGGGGGTCACACCGCCCTGCAGGGGACGCTGACTAGAGGAAGGCGTGCAGGGCAGAGTGACCAGGGCCGGGTCGGATGGGAGAGGTCAGCCCGTTGAGGAAGGGTTCCCCGGAGCCCCCAGCGTCCCCCGGGGCCCAGCAGGAGAGGTGCCGGGAGACGTGACAGGGAGAAGGATTCTTGGCTGGGTTTGAGGACAGACGTTCTGACAAGAGCTGTTAACCATGGCGTGAGATGCCTCCTGGGGCCGCGAGCCGAGAAGGCAGAGGCAGGCGGGCCATCTGTCGGGCGCCCCAGAGGGCTTCCTCTTGGCAGATGGAGCCACTGGGGGTGCCTGTCAAGCCCCCATTTCACAGATGGGACAGCAGAGGCGGGCGGGGCTGGGGGGGCCGCCGGCTTCTCAGACGACTTTGCCATCAGCCTCTGGGATTCTTTCCTTGGAGCTGAAGTGAAGTTTACTCAGGACACGTAAAAGGGGAACAAATGTGCATCGGGTGTGACAGGTGGGTCCCTGCCCCTCTCTGAGTCAGGATCCAAATGACAGACAGACATGGGGTCAGGATGACAGCACCAGCCCCGTCCCCAAATCAGGTTTAGAGAATGAGGTCTGTTCGGAGGTCGTGGGCTGGGTTACTACTTTTCCCCAAGGGAGGGGGACAGCCTGAACGTGGGCGTCTTTCCAGGGACCTGCCCCGCTGAGGTCGGCCTGGGGGTGGGGGGGGGGTGAGGGAAGATCACCTGTGGTCCTGGGGGGCCAGCAGGGAGAGCGGACCCTGGGTATCCCTGCCATGTTTTGGCAAGTCTTGCATTGTGAGAAGTGGGGTGCGCAGGTAGGAGGCTGGGAGGGCTCTCTCCAATGTCTCTGGAAGGCGAAAGTTCGGTCTGGCACCGAAGGGCAGATCAAGCTCCCCCACCGGCCCCAGGCAGGCATGTCCTCACGGGCTCCCACGGTCTGCTTGTGCGCACCATCTTGGGGGTCCAGGAAACACCAGGATGGGAGGAGGAGGAGAAGGGGGAGGGGGGAGGAGGTGGGGAGGGGGAGGGAGAGTCAGTTATGCCAGATCAGACCCAACCTGAGAAGGAGTCTGGTCTTCAAGGCGACGTCCAGGTCAGCTGAGAGAGGAAGGAGACGGGGAGGGACGGTCACCCAAGGGGCACGTTCAGCAGTTGGAGGGAAGAGAGGGCAGAGTGAGGACGGCAGGCCTCTGTCCCCACACCCCTGGAGCGGCCCTGAGTCCTGGGGAAGGCCCGGGGGGCCGGCGGCAGGGCTGGGGGCTGGGCGGGCTCTGCCCTGAGTCCCGACCGTGTGGCTGGGGCTGAGGGGACCCTCGGTGTCGCCAGAGCAGCGTCCGTGGTTGCGGGAGCCTGGGACGTGGCTGCAGCTCTGGGGACCTCTGTCCAGCTGGCACAGCCACTCATGGTTCCACCGAGTGGAATCAGAACGCGGAAAGAGAGAACCGGGGTGGGGGGGGTGGTTTCATTTCTTTGGGCTTTATTTACAAGGGAAAGAAAATTTCAATTTGGGTTTTAATTTTTCTCTGGGAACATAGTAATTGGAGGGACTCTCACTGCTCGGAAGAGGGAATTAGTCACCTTGTTATCATTAGAGCTCATTGAAATGTCCCCGAAGACTAACTGGGGACAGGCGGGCGCTGCACTTAGGTTCAGCAATGCCCCCTGTGGCCCATCTTGGAGCCTGTTCCGAATGTAAAACTGAGCCAGCATGTGTGGACCCACACATGCGTGGACCTGCACACACACACACACACACACACACACACCTGCATGGTGGATTTTTGCTGGGCATCCCATGAGGCTGCTCTGGGGGCCTGGCCGTCAGCTGTCTGCGCTGCAGGGAGGGGCAGGGTGGCCCTTCACAGGCACTGGTGGCCTTCAGGTCGGGGACCAGGACAGCTGGCCTCGGGGAGCTCTGCAGTCTGAAGTCACCGGGTTTTGTTAACAAAGATTCAGGCCAGTTCGACTCCTCCTTGCACAGGATTAAAACCCAGAGGGAAAGGGACCCTCCACGGAGACCCTGCAGCAAGTCCTGGGGTGTGGGGGGCTGGGACAGGCTCCTGGAGGAGACGTGGCCTGCAGCTGGGAAAGTGGGGGTTCTTGGGACCGTCCCCGGGAGGGGGGCTGGGCAGGAGTTCAGTGCTCAGATCCCAGCTGCACCCTCACCAGCTGCGGGGGCCTGGGAAGCTCCCTGCCATCTGCTCCCCAGTGCTCCCATTCGGGGAGCGGGGATGGTGGTGGGGCCGCCCCGGGGACCAGGCGAGAGCAGAGCAGACCTGTCAAGGGCCCGGGGTGCCCCTGGCACGCAGAGCAGGGGTCAGAGTGTCAGCCGTTCTCCGGGAGCTCACTCCGTAAGCAAATTAGACAACCCCGATTAAGGGAGTCAGCAGACAGAGTTTACCTTAGCGTGTGGAAGGGTTTTCTCTCTTTTTTAAAAAGGTGGTAACAGTGGATTTAAAAACACCCAGAAAACACAGAACTTCACACCCCACCCTAAACACATTCCTGGAAGTAATCATTGTTAACAGCTAGATGTGCATTTGGTTTTTCTATTCACATATTAACACACACCTTTTTTATTTTTATTTTTTTGAAGGGAAGCAGCATCAAAACAAGCCTGTTGAGCTCTCCGCCTCCCCACCCCTGCAGATGCAGAGGCGCCCGCAGGTCCCAGACCTGCCGGCTTCTGGCCACCGTCCCTCTTTCTCTCC
Organism: Lynx canadensis; assembly: GCF_007474595.2. NCBI lineage: Eukaryota > Metazoa > Chordata > Mammalia > Carnivora > Felidae > Lynx > Lynx canadensis. The sequence goes on along the minus strand of NC_044309.1, from coordinate 139,218,239 downwards.
CCAACAGGTCCCGTTAAGACCAGCGTGCGGACACGCTCCCCTGCAAGCGCCGGGTTCCGCGGGACGGATTCTCCGTGCGGGTCTCCACCGCTCGCGTATTTGTGCGCATGAAAGTGCTCGCCGACAGCATTTTCCAGGTGACGTGTCCACCAACATGTAAGAGTGCTCCTTCCCCGCCTTCCTTTCGATGTCATCGGTGTTCCGCGGTTCTGCCCCTGCATATATTAAAACCAACTTTTATTTTAGTTTGCATCAATTTGCTGGTTTGGGGGCTGAATTAGGGAGTTGTTTCCCCCCATTACTTAAAAGGCAGGAAGGGACGTGGTGGCTGTGGTCCCGGCGGGCGGCCCCACGCTCGCAGCCCCATCACCCCGGGGGCGCCTGGCTCTAGCAGGCACTTTGTGCTGTGTTAATATAAAGGGGAAATCTGCCCCCGCTCACCACACTGAGCTCATATCATCAAGGAGCAGGGCACAGGAGCCCCTGGGATTCTGCCCCTTTTGGGCAGAAACGGTCGGGGTTTGAACTCCAGGCTTTTGGGAGTCCAGTGTCTCTATTCACCTCGTGTCTCTCTGGCTCCCACTCTCCAGGAGTCCACGCAAATGAGACCTGTTCCGGACCCTTCCTGATGCTCCCAGAACACGCTGCCTGCGCCCTGCTCCCGACTTCACACGCACCCGTGAAGGTCACCCTGGATCCTTGGTTTCCCTCACAGACTCCCAGAACGGTGCTCGGCTCAGGTCACTGCCTGTTTGGCCTTATTTTGAAGTAATCCCAGGGTCAGCAAGGGCTGCAGTCGAGTTGGAGGACCAATGCGGACTCATCCGGAAGACTTCAGAGGCCCTGGGTCCGGGGTCTGGGACATGCCTGGTTCGTGGCCGATGGAGGCCGTGACACTTGGAATAAAGAAACAGAACGGGGGGGGGGGGGCGGGGTAGGTGTGGGGAGCTTGGGCCCCGCCCCCACCCCTGCATGAGGCTGGCCCAGGTGAGGCCACACCTACGGGGACACAGTTCTGATAGGCAGGCAGGGGGGCTTCAGCAGATGCACGAAGCAGGGCCAGAAGCCCCCTTGCAGCTCTGGACAGGGAGCGGGCTCCCTTAGGCCAGTCCGGCCCCCTCTGGCCGCCGTCTCCCGGCAGAACACCCTGCCTTCCCGTCCCGGCAGGGGGACACAGCTGGGGCTCTCCACCCCCCTCTCCGGCACAGATGAGAGCGAGCAAACATAACCGGCCACCCTGGGGCCGCGGGAGGGCCCGGGAGGTGCAGGCGGGACGGCGGGTCACGAGCTGTGCCCTCCTCCAAGTCCCGGCCATATTCTCGGGGCCGACTTTGTCCTCCGTGAAATGTTCTCATCACACACCACCCACACTCGCTGCTGCAGGACGGATTCCAGATCCCCGGCCGGATCCTGGGAGCACGCAGAGCAGGCCTCAGCAGAGCGGGGAGCGCCCACAAGCCCGTGTGACACTGAGTGCCACCTGCTACCTGTCACCTCTCGCCAGCTGCCGCTGGCCCTGTCCCTCGTCGGCCCAGCTGCTGACTGTCCCCGGATGCAGAAAGCCTGCCTGCCCCTCCAGGGGCTGAGAAAAGGAATCAACGCTCACCAAATCTCAAATCCCTACCTGGCAGAGGCTGTTGGGCGGGAAGCGTTTGCCTCCGGGAAAAAGACAGGCGTCCCTTTTGACGGAAGCCCTCCCCGTCTGTCCTGCCGGTGGGGTCCCTGAACTCGCAGCCCTTGCCGGTCGCCTCACCCACAGGGATGCTGCCTATGCTCCTGCAGGACCTCCGCGGTCTGTCCCCGGCATATTCCAGTCCCGCGGGCCCTGTGAGTGAGAGGTTCTGTTCCCCAAACTCAGCCTCTCCTCCTCTCCAACGTCTTTCTCCCACGGTCAGCGCCCCATGTGGGGTAGTGCACAGAGACACAGAGCAGAAACCAGAAGGTGCCTCTGGTCATCGTGAACTCTGCTTTCTTTTTTTTTTTTTTTTTTTTCAAATTTTTTTTTTTTTAACGTTTATCTATTTTTGAGACAGAGAGAGACAGAGCATGAACGGGGGAGGGGCAGAGAGAGAGGGAGACACAGAATCGGAAGCAGGCTCCAGGCTCCGAGCCATCAGCCCAGAGCCCGACGCGGGGCTCGAACTCACGGACCGCGAGATCGTGACCTGGCCGAAGTCGGACGCTCAACCGACTGAGCCACCCAGGCGCCCCGAACTCTGCTTTCTAACGAGCCTTGGAAGCCAGGCCTGGGTTCCCGTCCTCACTGTGGTGACGGTTCTGTTTCCACTAGAGAAGTCTGCTCTGGGAGGCGTCAGGACCTTCTGGGGGTCTGGTCAGAGTTCCCCTGAGCCTCCAACGAGCCCCATGGGGTGAGCGCCCCGGAAGCGTGGGGACCGACCCTCCCGTCATGGCCGCTCAGGCTCCTCAGGGTGGCCACTCGTCCGTCCATTCATTCGCTCGTCATGCCGGTGAAGCCACTGCGTCAGCCCTTGGGAGACGCCAGCTTCCTCAGCAGATTTCCTTCAGATTAAATTCACATCATACCCAGGGGGAAGTCACGGTCTGTGAAAACGACCAGGACTGCCGTGTCCCCGATGTGAATTTCAACTCTGTGATTGACTCTCTCCGACTGCCTCTAAGGGTCTTTTTAGACGGGCTTTGCTCGACTCAAGGCCAGTTGACACAAGCATGTGGCTATTACGTCTCTTGAGTCTCATTTCACTGTGAGTGTCCCTCCTCCCTTTTGGGGGTGTGGGCTGGGGTGCTTGTTGAGCTCACGGGACCTGAAGACTCTTTCAGTTTGGCCAACCACTTCCTTTTTGTGTTATTTCAAGTGATCTGGAGGATGGATTCCATTTCGGGTCACAACCCGGAGCCCCCAAAACTCTGGTTGTCAGGATGATGAGTGCACGGCATGCTGTGGGCCCGGCCCCTCCATCCTAACTGTCCCCATCACCCGCTGGAGGACGGCAGCAGCATCTGCTGGTGACTGTCCCCTACACCCACCAGTTCACCGGGGATTGCAAAACAGTGACTGTAATTCTGTCATTCTTTCTGAATTTATAGCCTGGCAGAGTTCTAGAAAGACTTTTTTTTTTAATCAGCCCCTTAGTTACCCTGGAAGGGAAAAGAAGGTCAATTTTGATTCCTCCTCCCCTTTTCTCATCAATTTTCAGAGGGATGACTGGGTATCTTAGCAACCTCCATGGTTTTATTTTGTTTTTGAGAACGCTTATGAAATTATGAAAGACTTTCAATCAATGCCTGTCACATTCTCTTTGATGCAAAACCAGTCTCCCTCATGCCCGCATCCCTTTCACTCTGCCACGGGGGTCAGGGCAGCATCTTCCGTTCCTGGTAGAACCACATTCCCCAGGATCGTTTGCAAGGTTCTTGCCTGAAAACCACTTAGCTATCTTTCAGCCCCGATTCCTTCCAGAGGCAAATCTGCAGAACATAATCCAAGTCTGTCGGTCCACCATGACCTTAGCCGTCCATGCTTCTGGACAATTTTACTGGACAAAGCCAGGAAATGCAGGTAAGATGTATCCTTCAAGAGAAAAAAAATATTGGTTTATACCATTTCCAATTCGGATTTAAGACGGCTGGGTTTCCTGTAACTTCCTTTGTGTTACACTGGCTCCTGTTTTTGGTGGTTCCAGAAATCTTGACTCCAAGACACCCTCAAAGTGACAATATTGCTTCTAACAACATGACTCCTGACCACTGTTCATTTATACTTAGGATACACTCCTCCGGGGGGGTACCATCAAAATACCGAATTTAAAGTCAATTATAATGATTATTTTTCTCCTGTGTATGCCGTCAACTTGAAATACAGTTTATTGCAGGTTGTTTCAAATTACCGTAGTTTTATTTTCTCTTGAATTTAATCTTTAAGAATTATTTAAATATTTAATAGTTTTGGGCGCCTGGGTGACTCAGTCAGTTGAGTGTCTGACTCTTGATTGTGGCTCAGGTCATGATCCCAGGGTCTTGGGATCGAGACACACGTCAGCCTCCGAGCTGAGTTTGGAGCCTGCTTGAGATTCTCAATCTCTCTTTCTCAAAAAAAATAATAATAATGGCTTCAAAATCAAATTTTTTTTTAATAAAAAGGCATTTTCGGCAATGTTTCTCTTTTCTCCCTCCTGAACCCTTTCTCCTCTGCAAGTAACCACTTTAAGTCATATTTGATTTATTGTTTCATTTTTTCTTCCATTTTTTCCCATTTCTACAGAAAAAAATAACATTTTTATTTTTTTTATTTTTTTTTTTTTTTTATTTTTTTTTTTTTTTCAACGTTTATTTATTTTTGGGACAGAGAGAGACAGAGCATGAACGGGGGAGGGGCAGAGAGAGAGGGAGACACAGAATCGGAAACAGGCTCCAGGCTCTGAGCCATCAGCCCAGAGCCCGACGCGGGGCTCGAACTCACGGACCGCGAGATCGTGACCTGGCTGAAGTCGGACGCTTAACCGACTGCGCCACCCAGGCGCCCCAAAAAATAACATTTTTAAAGCATTGTTCTGTTTTTTTTTTATGTTTTTATTTAATGTAATAATATATCTTGGGAAGAACTCCTTATTCGTGTAGGGCATTGTTTCTTAATTTCTGTACCCCTGCATTGCCCTCGGTTGTGTTCATGCATCAGAATTGACTCAATAAGTCCCCACGATGAGCATTTGGGATCCCCCCAGCCTTTCACTGGTATTGATATTATCTCACCGAATGATTACAGGATAATTGTAAGAGACTGGGACGGCCTACTGGACGCCATAAATTAGCATTCTGCTTGCCCTGTGGTGTCTCCGCTGGAGATCAGAAAGAAAGAGTCCGATTGGGAGGCCACTGCTTTAGTCCAAGCAAGATGGCGGGTTGGAGCAGGCTGGTGGTGGTAGCCACGGAGCATCACTTCCAGACTGGGGTGACGTTGGAGAGGAAGTCTTTGTCAGTGGAACGACTCAGTAGACAGAGAGGAACACCCTCACCTGGTTCTTGCCACTAAAGCCCCTCCCAGGCATTCACACCTGGTCATCGCAGACCCTTGCCCTGGCTTCCGGCCACAGGTCAGGACACGGTGTCCATTTCTCCTCCTTCCTGCACCCGGGCCCTGCATCTTCCTGTTTGCTGGCTGAGCAGAGGAGGCCCAGGCTGACTAAGGCGGAGACGCCCTTTGCCTACGTTAAACATGACTTCTACGTGAAACAGAACGCTGACCACCTCGGTCTATGGGAGTTGTGTTTGGATTCATCTCTTGGTAGAACAGATCCCCAAGGACGGTGGGTGGAAACTTGCCTTAAATCCCCTGATAGACAAAGTTCACCCAGAATGGAGGGAGGCTGTGTCCAAGGACCACTGCTGTGTCTGTCATGGTGGACGTGGCTGGCCAGCCACCGGGATTCGCGGTCCTTCCAGGGAGTCCTGTCCCCACCCATCCTTGTGGTTGGTGAAGGCCAGGTGACTAGGTCTCACCTCCTTACGGGCCCTTGTGGCTGACAGTTCAGAAGCCTCTCTTTCTTCACCTGTTTCCTTTCAAGCTGATTGAAAACAGGGGTGACCAGGGCTCCAGGGGCATAAGGGCCACAGACCCGAGAAGCCTTGACCCTGAGAAGCATCCACTGCATCGTGATGCCACTGATGCTTTGGGCTTTGTGTATTCATTTTTAATTTATTTATTTGTTTTGAGAGACAGGCAGAGCATGAGCAGGGGAGGGAGAGAGAGAGAGAATCCCAAGCAGCCTCCACACTCTCGGCGCAGAGCCTGACTCGGGGCTTGAACTCACGCGGACCGTGAGATCATGACCTGAGCTGAAAACCAAGAGTCAGATGTTTAACCGACTGAGCCACCCGGGCACCCCTGGGATTTATTTCTTAAACCAGCATATGTCACCCTTCCTCATGTATCAAGTGCTTATTAGCACTGAGATCCAATGTGAATCTCCTGACATTTTTTTAAAAGTTTTTTTTAAATGTTTATGTATTTTTGCGGGAGAGGGACAGAGACAGAGCATGAGTGGGGGAGGGGCAGAGAGAGAGGAAGACACAGAATCCGAAGCGGGTTCCAGGCTCTGAGCTGTCAGCACAGAGCCCAATGCAGGGCTCGAACTCACGAACCGTGAGATCATGACCTGAGCTAAAGTCGGATGCTTAACTGACTGAGCCACCCAAGCGCCCCTCTCCTGACGTTCTAAAAACCACTTTTTACATGTGGACAAATCCCAGCACTCCGCCTGGCCCGCTGCAGCTCACCGGCCTGTCGAGTGGGCTCTGTCCCCCACCGGACTCTAGGGCAGGGCCGGGTGTCTCCAGCTGCTGGTGCAGAACACCCACACGGGGGCTACAGAGAAAACAAAACAAACCTACGTAAATGTGAGGTATGGCACATTAGAACAAAATAATTTTTATAGATTTGTTTAAATACGCTGATAGGAGTAAAAATTAATCTAAGAAAAGTAGATTAAAGCAGAATCCAAGAGAGAAGCACGGTGCAAACAGATCTCCTAAATGCCTGGCATGATCAGCTACGATCCCAACAAGGAAGCTTCCAGCTCAGGACCGCCCGCAGGCCCGGTGGGGTCTCAATGCAGACAGTGCCGGCAGACAGAAAGCCAGGTGGTGAGGCAGCCGGGTGGGATGGAGCGGATTCGGGTCTCGTAGGGTCGCTTCGCTTCACACCGCGGAGGTGACGATGGGGTCTCCAGGCTGCAGGCCCAGGGGAGCACAAGCCTGTGCCGGCCGTGAACCCCAAAGCTGCTTCCCCTGCCTCGTCCCCTCCCCTTCCAGCTGCGCCCCCTGTGAGTCGGCCCCGGCCGCGGTGCTGGGCCGTCTTGCTCAGGTTCCTTTCCTGTTCTTCCAACCCGGCCAGAGCATAGAGCAGGCGTGGGACAGGGACCCTGGGAGGAAGGAGCCATGGTCTGTCTGGGAGAAGGCTGCAACCAGAGAGAGGGAAGGGTTCCTCTGGGTCTTGGCAGTAAAGCCACAGCCCCATCCTGGGTCTCCATAAACACCGGTGCGCAAACAGAACACACACCACTTCGGGCGCTGAGAATAACGGAGCGTTGGCGGGGTCCTCGCTCGGCAACCCCGAGAGGTAGGTGCTGTTGGCATCACCCTCTCGCAGAACAACTGGAAAAGCCGCAGCGTGCCCGGCCCGGGGGCAGATCTGGCTGGCACGCAGCGCGGGTAACCCCCAGCCCAGCTCCGCCGGTCAGGAAGGGACGGTGAGTCACTTCGGGTGACGTTCCAGCCAGAGAACTTGGCTGCCTGCTCCTCCAGACCTGTGACGCGTGAGACAACAAACCAAAACCAACCAGAGCCCTTAGGTGACCCGATTTATGGTTTAATCACGTGCCTTTGGAGATGACTTAGGGGCTTCTGTGACTGTCCTCGGCCTCGGGGATTCTGCGCGGAACCCGAGCCCCCCGTACGGAGAGCCACGCGCCCAATTGCCCAGCCTGCCTTCCAGAAGGGCAGGTGCCCGGCACCTACAGAAGGCAGCTCTCCAGCTCTGCACCTGCACCGTCCCTGGACAGAGCCCAGCCGAGCCCGGGGCCAGGGCCACGTCACCCAGCCCTTGGCATCAGACGGCCTCAGCTGCGTTGGCCGCTCAGAGCGCTGTGATTGAGCCAGACTCGGGACGGAGGACTGGTCCTGAGACTGTGGGAGAATGAGACACACCCCCGGCTCCCCCCATCTAGGAGAACTCAAGTCCAGAAAGCTGGACACGTGGAGCACGCGCTGGGCTCCCATGTTTGCGGATTTGCACGCGAGGTGCCCTGTGTGAATGAGCCCCTTGGCCTGCACACACCCCTACAGCCGCCCCACTTGCCTGCTCCTGCGTGTGTCCCCAGGCTTACCACCCGCCCGTTCGCCTTCCCCGCCCTCCCCCACCGAGTGTGCTCCCTTCTCCAGGAAACACACGCTCCGCTGGGCTCTCAGACCCACTTCCCTGCGTCAGCCCCAGGCCTGCTCCCAGGCAGAGCCCAGCTCTGCCTCACCTGCCCCGGGGGAGCCTCTCCCAGCCCCTCGCGTCTGTTTTGGAGAGGCTGTTTCCAGGCCCCTGGGCCCCTGCGTAGGAGGGGAGCTGAGAAGCTGCTGGACGTCCGCAGTCAGGGTTCGAGCTTCCCGCGGCCCCGTGGAATGAGAACGAACGGCAGGGGCCATCTCTCAGTCACGTTTGCTGCAAAACACTGAGGTCTGAGAGGTCACACAGCTGGACTGTAGGTCACCTGGAATCCGTGCACCTGTCAGATATCTGGTCCTGCCGGGACGGAGGACAGATGGAGGGCTGTGTCCTGGGACCACAGCTGCCACCCGCAATGGTGGCCGAACAGCTCTGGAGGCCTGGAGGCCACGGGGGCAGGGGGGAGGCGGGGGCAGGGGGCGGCCAGGACGCTGCTGACCCCGGGTCGATGATGCTCAGACATCTGAGTCTCCGAAATACTCTCCGCTCTTAGAAGTGAGCGAGGAGGGAGAACTTTTGTTCACCCGGGTCACGTCTGCCGGGTTTTGGTGCCGAGGAATGTCCTCAAGGCAACGTTTGCTTACTCATGAACGACTTTTAACCGAAACAAAACATTCTGAAACAAAGCAAAAGTCAGTGGGCAGAGCGGCGCCGTTAGGTTTGTGCAAATCTCGGCAGCGTTGGCCTTTGTGACGGCAGATGGGGCCTGGGGGCGGCGTCTTGCTCACACCGCTGCAGTATGCTGTCTGGGACGTCCACGACAGAGTTCGGCCTCGTGCGGGTGTGTGCTCAGAAACGGAAGAGTCTTTTAACAGATGCTCCAGATAACCAGGAAGATGCTTTTTTCCCGGTATCCCTTTCGCACGCGCACGGTTTTACAGCGTCACACGACGGGGACGGGGTGGGTATTGGCTCACGGAGTCACGCGGATTTCCCAGATACTGACGCATTGCCTTATCCAAGTAAAAAGTCGTCGTCGTCATCGCCACCCCTTAGCTCGTCAGGGAAGCCTTTCAATATCGGGAAACTCTCGAGGATCAAGGGCAGAGACCAGCTCTCCGAAAGGCTCCGTTTGGCTCTGACGTCTCCAGCCTCATCGCGGCCCCCGGCGCGGCGTTTTCCCTGACACGATGGGCCCCCTTGTTCATTCTGAAGAGATGTCCACCCAACCCCCGAGTCTGGATAACCACGGCTCGTGTTCAGACGTTCTTTCCGGGAGAGCTGCTGCCCTGGGGAGGCGGCCGGTTCTGCCTGTGACCGTCACCACACTTTTCCCTGGGACGACTCCCGCGTGGCGTTTTGTGTCTAACTCTCGCTTCATCAGAAAAAAAAAAAAAAAAGTTAAAAAGATGTGCTCTCGAGGGTCAAGAGTTAATAAAATTAGTATTATTTTCCTGCTTCATCAAGGACATTCTTATGTAAAACCAGTGTTTTCTTGTGGATCCATCTGTCCCTCTGTCCATCCATCCACCTGGCTTCCTGACGGCCCCCTGCAGGCGTGTGCTGGAGAAGCAAACAGTGGCAGCAAAGCGTCTGGGGACGTGGCCCGACCCACAGCCAGAGGCCATCGGTGTCCCTGCTGGTGGGATGTGGACAGCAAACCTCAACCCAACGCAATGTGAGCTCATGAACATCCTGGAATTTTCTCTGGGGTCCCCCAGGCCCCGTGGAACACGCTTTGAAAACCCCTACCTTGCATGATGCCAGAAGGGACAGATGCATAAGTCACATGACCAGCACGATTTTGGAACCCTAACATAGGGGGCTGATGCTGGGCCAGTGAGAGCCACGCATCCCTCCCTCCCTCCCTCCTTCCTCCTCCCTCCTCCCTCCTTCCCTCATTGACTTCCTTATTCCCTCTCTGCCTCCTCCTCCCTCCTCCCTCCCTCCTTCCTCCCCCTTCCTCCCTCCCTCCCTTCCTCCTCCCTCCTCCCTCCCTCCTCCCTCCCTCCCTCCCTCATTGACTTCCTTATTCCCTCTCTGCCTCCTCCTCCCTCCCTTCTTCCTCCCTCCTCTCTCCCTCCTCCTCCCTCCCTTCTTCTTCCCTCTTCCCTCCCTCCTCCCTCCCTCCCTCCTTCCTCCCTCCTTCATTGACTTCCTTATTCCCTCTCTGCCTCCTCCTCCCTCCTCCCTCCTTTCTTCCTCCCTCTTCCTCCCTCCTTCCTCCCCCTTCCTCCCTCCCTCCCTTCCTCCTCCCTCCTCTCTCCCTCCTTCCTCCTTCCCTCATTGACTTCCTTATTCCCTCTCTGCCTCCTCCTCCCTCCGTTCTTCCTCCCTCTTCCCTCCCTCCCTCCCTCCTTCCTCCCTCCCTCATTGACTCTCTATTCCCTCTCTCCCTCCTCCTTCCTTCCCTTCCTTCCTCCCTCATGGTTTATCTCTTCACTCGGAAAGCCCAGGCCCCCACCTCTCCCAGCCTCTCCAGACTCAGAGCACATCCCTCCCAGCTGAGACACTCACCACATCGCTGTATCCACACGCCTCTGCACTGCAGGGGGTCCAGTCCCACTGACCCCACACACTGATCCCCTCTCCCCATGTCACACTCAGGCCCCTCTTTCCTGACACCCCCACCCACCCGGTTCTAAATTCCGCATCCATCTCGAGCCCTCTGTCACACTCATGGGGACACGGAGAAGAAACCCAGAGAAGGTCTGGCAAAGTGAAACCTTTGAGGTGGGCGGTCTCGTGGGGAGAAAGCCCCATGTGCCAGCGTCAGCAGGTCTAAAATGAACTACACGATAGATACCCCCGGGGGGCTGGGCGCTGAGCAAAGTTGCGCCCCCACCCCTCATCTTGTCCTCTCCCCCTCGTAGGGAAACAGCGGGGTCCCCGTGTTTCATGCCAGACAAGAACTTTGAAGGTCTTAGCAGCTGCTACCCTTACCTCTCCCCACAACCCAAATCTGGTGCAAGTTCTGGAAACCCCTCCTGCGAGGTTCTGAAACCCGTCTCACCGATCCATGCCGGCTGCCACAGCCCTAGTCTGAGTCGGGATGCACATGGCAATCACCTTGATCCCTTCTGGAAGATACTGGAGGCTGGGCCCCACCTCTGGATGCTGACCCGCTGGCCTGGGTGATGCCTGGGCAGTGGAGTGTGCCCCTGAAATCCCCCGATGCTTCTGATGTGGAGGACCACAAGGGAGCCCTCTGGGTGCATCGGGGGTGGGGCACGGGGACCTAAGTCCTCACTGTCCCTGACTGGAGCGTGGGGTCAGCCCCCAAGCCCGCTCTCTGGCTTCCGTTTTCTCCCTTCTCGCCCCGCACCTCCCCACTGCCCAGACCCGGGTATCCCCGGGACACCCTGTTTTCTTCAACTGACGAGCAATTTACACAAAACAAATGCACAAACCCTTCAGGCACCGCTCGTGGATTCTCACGTGTGTCCACACCGGGTAATCACCATACACCTCCGAATGAACGTCTGGAACCGTCCCAGCACCCAACGGGCTCCCCTTGCCTCCGCGCAGCCCTCACCGCCACACTACGGGCACAGAGGAACCGCGTAGGAACCGGATCACAGCTCGCCCCCCCGCCCCCCTGCTGCGTGTGGCTACCTTTGCTCAGTGCCCGGACTGTGCCCTCTGTCCACACAGCTGCTGCGTTGAGAGCCCGACCCTCGTCACCGCCATGCAGGCCCATCCCTCCTCGTGCCCCGCTCCCCACCACAGGCCAGCACGGGCAGCATTTCGGGGGCCACAGATTAGACGTGCAGCTAACACCCAGAACGTTCTTGAACACACAGGCCTGAAGGAAGAAACGGGAAGCAGAACGCGGCACAGAACAGGGTCCCACTCACACGACCCGAAGTGCCTATTTTGGAGCAACTGCACTGTCACAATTCTTACTGGTGAAAAGACACTCAGTGCACGGATGGTTTCGTCTGGAGACACCGTGCCCACAAAATCCCTGGTTGCTGAATGCCCCCCGGACATTTGCATGTGTTTCCCGCCTTCAGAAGCAGCCCAAGCACCTTGCTGTGAGGACACGTGTCCTGCCCGCTGGCCTGAGTCTGGTTGAGTGGCAGGACCCGAGGCCCCAGGCGCTGTTCTCGCGCTCGTCCCTTCTTGTCCTCTCCTCCCTCCAGCCTGTGCGTGGTGTCCAGGAAGTCCGCGAGCAGCGCCCAGCCTGGGCGCGGAATCCGGAAGCTGGTAGAAGCCTCTGTGTGCGGACACAGAGGAGGTCGGCTGGCCCGAGGGTCTCCTGCGGCTCTTGGAGATGGAGACTGGGGCTGAGGCGCGAGGGGGTCTGCAAGGCAGGCCCAGCCGTGGCCACTTCACGGCCACTTCCCAGAGCTGGGACCCTGCCAGCCACTCCATGTACAGATGCCGAGTTTCCAGCTCAGGGTGCAGGTGACCTTGAGTGCACGGGAGGTCCTGGCTGGTCTGTGGCTGCTGGCCTGGCCTCCTGCAGCTCCAGCGAGGGCTTTCGTGCGGCCTGCGTGGAACCTCCGGTCCAGCTTTGACCTTTCTCATTTGAGTCAAATGCAATGAACTCTGGGTCCACCTCTAAGGTTGACTCTGACCCGGCTCACAGGATCCGGGCTCCCTCCCGATCAGCCTTGGCTCACTCAGCCCCGACATGGGGCAGGGTTTTCAGCAACACGCGAGCTGGTGAAATTGACTCTTGGGTCAGGGCCAGGCCGGGACCTTGGGGCGGGGTGCCCTGCAAAGCCCCCTCTGCCACTGGCTGGTGGCCCGGGCAGCACCCCACCTGCCCTCCAGAACCTCTGTCCTTTGTCCTCGATGTGCAGATGCTATTGGTTTTGGGGGCTGTTGCACGAGCGGGGGTAACGCGTGTCAAACGTGACAGAATGGCACGCCTGGTCCGTGGCAGACCATGGCTAGACTGTGTCTACCTTCCAACCGTGAAGGGTCGTTATTTGGAGACGAGCCTTAAAGTGCACTCGGTGCCTCGTGGGGAAGACGCTCGCGCCCGATCCCAGTGCTGACCGCCATCATCCGTTTCAGCGTGGCGCGAGCCCCACACGGAGGAGGTGGCTTGTGTTGTGTTTTTCCCACCTGCATTTTTTTCATGCATTCTCTTTGAACAATTGAGATCCATTTGGTTTCGGGCCAAATAATAACTTAGCTGAAACAGAACGTGCTTCTAAACATCTCTTGATGTCCAGTGACAGAACTTGAACTCAATTAAGCCGGTTCGAGGACACCTCTCCACGTGCGTTTCCTAATGGAAAGCGGAGTCAATGAAAAAGCAATCAGTATAAATATGTAAAATGGACACACTCATACGCATCAGGTCATCGCTGGAAATTAAAACACAAGCGCACAGGCCCCCCATTTCCCGGTGATGCACCGTGGGGCCGCGCAGGCTTGCGTCGGGCACTAATTAAAGCTGCACAGTAATGGGATCGATAGAGTTTCGTCACCTCGCTGAGTCTGGAAGGGGGAGGGTACTGCCCTCATGACAATGGTTAATTTTCTTTTTGGAGTTCAAAGGTATAGAGACCAAGGCCTTTTATTGATAAATTGTCAGACACCTAGGTGTGCATTAATTTCCCCTGGCCGCTTCTGCATATGCAGCCGTAGTAGAATTAAAAGCATTTTTTATCATCCGTGAGCCTCGGAAGAGAAGAGGCGTCCAGCGGCCTTATTAAGGAGGCGAGCATCTTCCCGGCTGCCCTGTTTTCTCAGTCAGCACGGACACGAGAACCCCGCTGGGGAAATACAGGACCCGGGGCTTCCTCCGGCCACAGACACGGGTGCCGGCTGTCGCTGGAGCCCTCGGCAGAGCGGACCCACCACTTACCGTCGGCCGGCACTTTGTGAACCCGACGTTCACCCTCCACACCTCCCCGCCCATCACAGGCAGCAGTGAGAGCTGCTTCCTGTAGGTAAGTCCTCCGAGCCGTGGCCACTGTCCTCCTGGGGTCACTTGGAGCATTATCCAAGGGTCAAGAGGCCTGAATATTCCTCCTCGGAACTTCACGGCTTCAGGAAACGGTGGCATCCCGGTTTGGAGGTGGACAGGATGGTCGCCGCGTCTTTGGCCAATGCACCTGTTCCGATCCACTGGCCACGTGGGCTTGGCCACCATCTGATAGAAGGACGCGGTATTAATCAGAGCCCTGGCTGGGAATCAGTGACAATTAAGGGTGGTCAGTACCCGGTGCGTTCATGGAGGTGTGGAAGGTGAGCCCCAGGCTAGCAGCAGGACACGTCTCACCGCCGTGGCCACGGGCCAGCGAGGAGCGCTCCCTCACCGCGGAGGCGGTGGCTGCGGCTGTTGGGCCGGCAGGCTTCTCTCTCCTGTCCCATCTCCTGCCCCGGATGGGGCTTCCGGGAAACACCCCTTTCACTTCCCCGGGACAGATCAGTCCCGCAAGGCCTCCTTGCTGATGACCTCGGGTAAGCTGGCGGAGGGCCGGGGGCCAGGCACCCAGAGATCCCACTGGAGAGACAGGGGCTCATGCAACCCACGACGACGCGGTGTCTGTGTAGAGGCTCGGCATTGACGATCATGCTCAGAAGGGACAAGGGGATAAAGGCAGAGAGGAAAGGCCTCCAGGAGGTACAGGCAGGTGGCTTCACGGAGGGGTTGAGGCCTCCGCACACGGTCCGGGCTGCGTCTGTGATCGTGGCAGCTCCTCCTGCACACGGCAAGTTCCACTCGACTGCCAGAGTGCAAAACAGTCGCCTGTGTGTGTGTGTGTGTGTGCGCGTGCATGCCCCCTCCCAGGTGTGTGGGGCAGAGCGCAGCCCCAGGAGTCACCGTCCAGTAGGGACGTGCTGTAGTGCAGGCTCTGGGCCGCTGTGCCCTCACAGCTCCGGCCAGAGCAGGTGGGGCTCTGGGAGGAAGAAGGGAAGGAAGCTGCCCCGGGGAAGGGAGGGAGTGCAGGGTCAGTGGGTCCCCAGAAACACAGCGTCCCACAGCCTGGAGCCCAGGAGCCCCAGGTCAAAGTGGGGGCAAGGTTGGCTCTGGAGGGTCCGCCCCTGGTCTCTCTCCCAGCTTCTCATGTGGCTCGTAGACCCAGCCCTCCACCACCGGCCTCTGTGTTCACAGGGCACGTCCCCTCCTGACCAGGACACCAGTCATGGGGTCAAAGCCACGCTTGTGACCTCATCCTAACTCGACTCCTTCTGCAAAGACCCTATTTCCAAATGAAGTCGCATTCCTAGGCCCTTGACCACGCTGCCCCTGGCGGGACCTGGGAACAGAGGAGCTTGGCTCTTGGAAGGGAAGGAGAGTGCTCAGCTTTGTGGTCCAGATGCCTGGCTTGTGACCTGGTTCTGTCCCCAGATTTGGATGACCCCCCAGAGGTCCCCCGATCTGAGAACTGGGCTCACTGTGCCCATCCCGTGATGCTCCCATGGGCACACGTGCACACACACACCGCGGACTGGGTCATTATTAGGGCCCGTCATCTCTGTTCCCATCCCCCGTCTATGGGTTGAGTCGTGTCCCTCAACAGGAGATGTTCAAGTCCTAACCCTGGCTTCCTGTGACTGTGACCTGATTCGGATATAAGGTCTTTGAGGTTGTGACCAGGTTGAGGTGGGGCCACACTGGCATAGGGTGGCCCTGAACCCAATGACTGGGGTCCTGGGGAAGGAGTACAGGAGTCACAGAGACGGACACGCTGGGAGGGGAACCACGGTATGAAGTCACAGAGAAGATGCGTGAAGACAGGAACAGAGACGGGAGGGGCATTCCCACAAGTCAAGGGCCACTCGGGGCCACCAGAGGCTGGAAGAGGTGAGGACAGATTCCCTTAGAGCCCCTGAGAGAGCGCCGCCCCGCTGACCCCTTGACTTTGGACCCCAGCCTTCAGAGCCTTGAGAAAATAGATTTATGGTGTTTTTGGTCACCCAGTTGGCCACACCTTGTATGGTGATGGCAGGACCCTTATGGCCTGACTTGCTCAATCCGGGCGGATGTCACATGGGGAGCTGGGCTCAGAGACATCAGCATTTATACTTGTGGCATCCAGGCCTCTGTGCACACACCGGGGACGCACTCTTCACAGAGGGAGGCTTCCCTGAGCACTGTCTGCATCAACTCAGGCGTCTGCAAGAGATGTTGCCCCAAGCAGAGCCCCCTCCCCCAACTGGAACAGTGACACTGGGAATGTCGTCTTCCAGCCACAGAACGGGACTCAGTGGGCGCAGTGGGACCTGATGCTCGCTGAGGCCCCCGTGCAAGCCTCCGCGGAAAGAGGCCGTGCAAATATTCCAGGCCAGCACCCCAGCCTTGCCCAAGGTCACGTGCAAGCCCGCAGATGGGAACCTGGCGTTTTTGCTGATGGGCCGTGTGACCTTCGGGAGGGACATTTGAGCCGTGTCTCCCCCGCTGCTCCCCGCTCGTCCCCGTGAAATGCTCTTCCTCCCGCCCTGTCCTGTCCCATGGGAATGTTACCGGGACAAATGAGGTTGTCTCTGTCCGAGCACCTCGAACACCAGAAACACACAGGGGTCCAAGCTAATATATGTACTACTGGACTAGAAAGTTCTTTCTACCCTTAGCCAATCACCGTAGTCTGTTCTACAGTATGTCACAAAGGCAAGCTCTCAACTCCTGCCCTTAAAGCAGGAATTCTGTGGCTTGTTCTCCTTCTGCACTGCGTTGGGAATCAGAGCAGGGGAAGTCCAGCCACCGGCAGAGCAGGCGGTAGGGGTGTTCACGTAGATGGCGAGCCGCCAGGACAGTGCTCTGACCTCCCCACCCCATCCTCCAGGCCAGCTCAGTCCGTCCTCAGGGAACCTTCCGGGCACTCCACAGCCGCTCCGCCCCGAGGTGCCATGAGGGGTACGTTCTCCTGCCCTGGGACCTCACACTTCCTTCCACCATGTTTGGGCAGAGAGCTCGCTTTTTGCCAGAGGAATATTTGTGTGTCAGGAATACTTTTATGGTGCAGGATTCACTGGCCACAGGGCCACCGTGCCGCAGCTGCTCACGTGCTGGTGTCCGTGGCGGGGATCCCGGGGACCCAGAGGCAGATAAAACACAGCCTTTGCCTCTGAAGCACTGAGTCTGGCTGGGGACGTAGATGATCAGGCAGAATCAGGTACCGGCAGCGAGATAAAAATGCGGGATTGGGAAGACATGGAGTGAGGACACAGGGGCAAACGGCTTCCGGCTCGAGGGGGAAGATGCCACCGTGACCTCTGGGGTCCCTGGGACACGTGTCCTAAAAGGAAGTGTACATGGGAACGCGGGGCCGTGCCCGCCTCTGCCTGCGGTGGGCATACCTAACAGCCTCCGCACCCTTTCCTCGGACTCTTCGGTCCCCTTGACGTCCTCCACGTGGAGCTCTGGAGAGGTGGCTGGAGTTGACTCGTCATGTGACCATCCTGACCATCCCGTCCGGGGCGCGTCAGAGGGGCCTCTGACGCCACGTCTCCTCCTCGATCTCCGGACCCAGACTGAGCCCACGAGCTTCTTCGGAGACCCGGAAACGGAATGGACGTGCGGATGTTTGCCCCACGCTCTTGCTTACGCACCTTCCTTCCTTCCTCTCGTCTCCTCCCCACCTACTCACATCCCATCTTATCTCCCCAGATCCCCATGCTTAGCTCCAGATGCCATCCAGACTCCCAGTGGGTCCCCGACTCCTCGCCCTTGCTGCCCAGAGGGGACTCGTTCTCCAGTGTCTCACTCATCCTGCAGGTTCCTCTAGGCTCCACGCTGACCTTTACCGGTTGCGACCTATCCCGGTCATTCCTCCACCACCAGCAACTGAGTGGCTGCCCTTCACACCTGTCATCCTGCTGCTTAAAGCGATCCTTCAAAATATGCACCTTTACTCCCGTTTTACAGGTGAAGATACTGAGGATTAGGAAGGAGGATAGGGATTTGCAAGGGTCCCTTGGAGTTGGAGTTTGAAACCATCTTGGTCAGAAACAAAGCCCATACTCCTGTTCCTGTGCCATGGCACTCTTATTATGTTCATTCATTCATCCATTCATTCATTTATTCAACAAATAATTATGAACAATGTGAGAAGAAATTCAAGCCTGGCCCTTGCACTCATAAAGTTAACAAAATAATGAGCCTTGAGTGTAACTGATTGTTTATTTACCTATTTCCCCACCTCCCATTAGATGGCTTTTCCAAGGCAGGGATCAATACATTCGTACTCCCAAATACACTAGCCAGATATAAAAGAGTTCTAAATAAATATTGGATGGATAGATGGATGGATGATGGATGGATGGATGAGTAAATGGACAGTTGGATGGACGGATGGATGGAAGGATGCATGGATGGATGGATGGATGGATGGATAGAAGGGTGGGTAGATGGATGAGTGAATGAATCTAGAAGCTGGAAGAGACCCTCATGGGCCTTTACTCCAATCTTTGGGGACATGTATTTGTTCTGCTGGCTCACTTATCCCCTTTTGAGCACTTCTAGGGACAAGGACCTAACTATGCCACAAGGAAGGCTATTCCATGATAGAGAAATACCAGCTATTGGAAAGTTATTTTTTAAGAGCTGGATATTGGACAGGAAGTTCAGGAGACGAACAAATGTGCATCTGGTTGATATGTGACTTGTATTTATCCCTGGCTTCTGGTTCTAGTTTATAAGCTCAGCAAGAAGGACTCCTTGGTTCCACACGAGACCCCCTATCTGCCCAGCTCCCCCGCAATTCTCCCTGTTGATACAGGAGTTCAGAGTTGCAGGACGCCTCCGTTTTCTGCCCCATGGTAGCTCAACGGTTCACGAGAGGAATTATGTTCAAGCTCAGGTTGAATCTTGCTCATAAGATATCACCTGTCCAGGCCCACGACCTGGTGTGCACACAGGGGCTCACCCTGTCCAGCGTCCAGCCTCTGCCAAGACTCCCTTCCTTTTCTAAAGCCCTCCTACTCTTCTCCATCCCAGGGACGCACCTGTGGCCCATGTCCTTCTTCATGGCGTCCACAACGAGGAGCCCGGGAAAGAGTTGCCCGATTTAGCAAATGAAAGTACAGGGTGCCCTACATGTCTCTAACTCAAGTCTACACTAAAAATGCATTCACTTTTACCTGAAATCTGAAGTTAACTGGGTGTCCTGCACTCACCTGGTAGCCCCAGACCGTGGGATGTAGACACGGACAGGACCCTCGTATCAGAGTGCAAAGCACAGGGCAGAATGGCAAAGGCGTGTGGGCTGCACGTTTGCTGTGGGTGAGGGGCTGGGTTGCAACTCTGTCCGCGGGAAGAGTGCACACTGCCCACTGTGACTCCTGTTCTTTCCAGGGGGCGCCCTCGGGGTGTTTCCCCAGCTCACTTGTCTCACGGAAGGAAGAGCCAGCTCCCAAGTCCCTTTCCTCTGCACAGAACACACCCAGGGCACCCATGTGCAGAGCAAACGCCCTGCTCATCCTCAAGGGGAGTGAAGGCTCGTCCCAGGCTAGCGACCCTGGTGGAGTGAGGGTCTAATCCCAGGCCTCACAGTTTTAGGATACACACCTGCCCGCACCTGAAGTAGGCCGGCCGGCCCTAGGAATCCTGCCAGGTGCCCTCGGCCCGGCTCCCCCCTGCCCTCATGTCCCTGACGCGGCCCAACGTGCCTCCTGCTCTGGGATTGCTAGAGCAAGCCTGGCCCGTGTCGTCTGGCCCATGGCAGGGGTGCCCGCTGCCACGGGGTCCAGCTCGGATTCCCTAGCATTTTGGACTCGGCCTCGGCCTCCTCTCCAACCTGTCTCAGCTCCAGGTTGATGTCCTGCCCCAGACATCGCTCTCTGGCCAAGTTGCTTTGGGGAACAGGGTAGCATATTGTCACCAATCTGACCGGGGAGGCAGCCAGACATCTCTGACAAATCTGGGCCGCCAGGGTGATCTGATTAGGCAAGACGGACGGCCGGGCCGTGCCCGCACACAGGCCCTCTGGCTGCCGCCCCGCCCCGCCCTCTGCTGACCACCTCCACCCTCTGCTGCATCACGGATGGGCACTGCTGTCCCCAGGCCAGTGCCAGAGATCGGGAAGCGTAGCAGACGCTGGTGGGGACGCTGGACCCTCAGCCACGACAGCTGGCCCTGAGCCCCCTCCCCTTCCTCATCAGAGCCCAACGAGGGTGTTAGCTTTGCAGAGAACCCAGCAAGCACCTGAGCGAGCCCGGAAACCGGGGTTCCGGGAGGGCGCCCTGCCCGGCCCCAGGGAGGGTGGCCCGCCAGTGTGGATGGAAGAGGGTCCCAGAAGCGGTTGCCCTGGACACCGTGCAGGCTCCACTGCTTGACGGCCCTGTGGCTTTAGAAAAGCACCTCCTCTGAGCCTCGGCGTCTTCAGCTGTGAAGTGGGCACAATAACACGTCCCCTCCAAGACCATATTCGGCGAGATCCTAAGTGGAATGTTTGGGGGACACGGGCAGTGCTCCAGCGTGTTGTTGGAATGAGTGAGGCTGGCACGGAGCCCCGCGTTTGCCATAAACGTTTGATTTTGGGGTGACGTGTTATAAATATGTTTTTAAATGTTTATTTATTTTTGAGAGACACAGAGAGACAGAGTGTGAGCAGGGGAGGGGCAGAGAGAGAGGGAGACACGGAATCCAAAGCAGGCTCCGGGCTCTGAGCTGTCAGCCCGACGCGGGGCTCGAACCCATGAACCACGAGATCGTGACCTGAGCCGAAGTCGGCCGCCCAACCGACTGAGCCCCCCAGGCGCCCCTGGGGTGACGTTTTAAATGTCAGATTGCCACACGTCTTTCCCGTTCACATCTGTGACCCTCCCTGCGAGGCACCCTGAAGATGCAGATGGGAGGGGCGGTGCCACCAGGGCAGGGCAGGAGCAGAGGCGGCGATGTCCGCAGAGCACCTAACGACAAGAATAAAACCAAGGAAATGTTGGGAGGCTTTTACCGTCACTTGTTGCCGGTGATTCTGGGCAGTCTCAGCAGCAAAACTCCTCCACCCCCCACAACAAACTTTTGTTGGCCAAGGTTCTAAATGACGCTCCGTTTGCTGTGGAGTTTGAAGTGCCCGTGTGGGCACACGCACGCACATGTGTGCACACGCACGCCCATGTGTGCACACACCCGTATCAATCTCAAGTCCACGCATTCGCATCGTTCAGTCTTTACCAAGCGCCGTGTTCTACGTGGACAGAGATTTTTCAAAACGCCGCTTACAGATTTGGCCCCCACACAGGTGCACAGTCCCACAGGTTCGTGGGGGGCCGACAGTCAGGACATGGGGGGGACAAGTCTGGGTCCCGGTGCCCCCGCCACTGTGCCGGCTGATGTCCGAGCAGCGGATCTGAGATAAGAAACACAGCATAGCCGGTGTGATTCTGTGTTCTTTGTGGCCCCGGGTTTCCTTTTGCCTTTAAAACAAGGCGGGGGGTGGGAAGGGGCCACTTGGGTGGCTCAGTCGGTTGAGCAGCTGACTCTTGATTTTGGTTCAGGTCACGATCTCCCAGTTCGTGGGTTCAAGCCCTGCGTCAGGCTCTGTGCTGACGGCACAGAGCATGCTTGGGATTCTCTCTCTCCCTCTCTCTCTCTCTGACCCCCCCGGTCACGTGCTCTCTCTGTCTCTCTCTCTCTCAAAATAAATAAACATGTAGAAACATAAAAAGTAAAATTTAAAGTAGTGAAGTAGGCTTCAAATGGCACGGGAGTGGTGCTTTCCGTCTTGGTGCCTGCCGATTTTATTTCCCACATCAACTCTTCCATTTGAGTTTGGATCTTTGAAGATGGAAATTCACGCTCTTAAACTTGTGAAATGTTTTAGAACTAAAGAGTGGATGGAGGTGATCCCATGGACATGACTGAAATTAGCTTTGCAATTGGGCGGGGGAGCGGTTAAGGTGACGCACTCGGGTGGGTGTCAGTCACCAGGCCTGCGGGGGAGTGAGCCTCCGCCAGGGGTCGGGCTGGACAGGGCGAGGGACCACCTGCAAGAATGCACCAGCCACGTGGGTCATTCGATAGGCATCTGGCATCCCTAGTTCTCACTCGACCCACAAAAGTGTGTTCTCCCAGAACCGATGGGACACCGTGAAATTTGTGGTGCAGCTGGGACTTGAACCAGGGACCCCACCTGAGGTCACCTGCCTCCAGGCCCGTGCACACAGGCGGTCCAGACACAGGCTGAGCCCCCGGGTGCTCTAAGGGCTTTGTCTCCGGGGAGGTGCCGGGGCCTGGGGACAGAACACCTGTGTGCTGCGTGGGGGCCACGGTGGGGACCTGCGGGGCCCCTGACACCACCCACGACACTAGCCTGACTTTTCGAGGGAAGCTTGGCTTTACGCTGGGGTTGCCAAATGAAATACAGGTTGAACAGTTAAATTCGAATTTCAGGTAAACCACGAAGACTCTTTAGGATAATTTTAGCCCACGCGATATCTGGGACCCCAGTTGGGGCTGAGTGATGAATTATTCCAAAATCTGTATGTGGAAGCCCTCACCCCGATGTGACTGCAGGTGGACGTGGGGTTAGATGAGGCCGTGAGGGCCGGCCCTGACCCCCAGGACGGGAGTCCTTGTCAGAGGAGAGACTGGAACTATGTCCCTCTCTCTGCACTTGCACAGAGACGGGGTCACGTGAGGGCAGCACGATGGTGGCCGGCATAAGCCGAGAGAATTAACCCCACCTTACTCGTACTTTGGGTTTGGGCTTCCGGCCTCAGAGCCATGCGACCGTGTACGTCTGCTGTCCAACCGCCTGGTCTGCGATGCTGTTTTGGCGTCCCCAGCGGTCTGAGACTGCTGGCCAGTGTCAGTGTTGGGGACCTGAAAGAACGTGTGTGTCCCCGAGGAGCCAGCCAGGTCCTTCCTTTCTGAGAACCTGTGTGCTCATTTCCAGGCAAAGCATGTCCCCCTAACGAGAATGTCCCCCGTCCAGCAGCAAGAGGACCAGGTGGGTGGGCACAGGGGCTGAATGTGACCCTTCCAAGACATGCACGTCCTAGCCCAACAACCTCTAGATGTGACCTTCTTGGGGGACAAAATAGGGGCTTTGCTGGTAGCATTAAGGGTCTCGAGAGGAGAGCATCTTGGATTAGGGTGGCCCTAAATGAGGATGACAAGTGTCCTTATAGGAAGAGGAGAGGAAGGTCAGACACACGGGGGAAAGACCATGGAAGCCCGGGGGCCACCATGGGCTTCAAGAGACAAGAGGGACCATCCCCTGGAACCTCATGGGGGGCGCAGCCCCACCTGCACTGTGACTGTGGCCTCTGGCTCCAGGATGGTGGGAAACAGTTGTCTGTTGTGTTAGGCCCCCAGGCTTGTGGTCACTTGTTACAGACGTCACGGTAAACTCGGACAGACGGCAGCTGTAGACCTGTGGGCATTTGCATGCTGTCTCTACAAGAATGGGAGGCCGTCCTTGCCACGGATTCAGGGGTGGAGAGCAGGAAGGAAAAGAGACGAGGAGAGAGTGGGGATTTCCGAGCAGTCCTACAGCCAGGTGCCAGCAAAGGGCAGTCGCGTTGTGCCCCCGCTCAGCCGGAAGCCGTCGTGCCCTGAATGAGCCCTGAATGAGCACTTTCTCGCATTTTCAGAAAATATTCAAACGTGTGCAGAAAGAATCACATTTTCAATGAGCTGGAGGTTGAAGCTCCTGTTCCAGATGATTAATCAGACTGTATTTGCCTCCCAGAGCTGGCGTGTGTGTGGTTTTGGAAGTGGCTTCGTGTTTTATGTGCCATCTGCTACATTTTTAAGGGTGGACAGATCAGGCTGGCAGGTGAACAGGGGGGTGAGGGGCCCGGAGGAGGCAGACAAGGGAACAGTGCTCGATGCTCGATTCTAGGGGATGGTCAGGTGTGAGGCGAGCCCTGACCCTCCTCCAGTGTGGGGACCTCCCTCCCGGCAGCTCCCCAGCCCTTCCCGGGAGCCGGGCACGCATCCCAGGCGGGGGCGGCCTGCTCAGATCTGGACCAATAATCAGCCTCCACACCCACGTCAAATCACTTCAGATAGATGTTAGGATGATTGTGGATTTTCACACTCCTTCCTTCTGTGAGTAGAAAATACAGCCGCGGTATTAACCAGAAGAATTGTGAGCCTTGGCCTGGATGGTTTGTTTTTCCATGGAGCAAACCCTAAGGACGCCTGGGCGCACTTGACAGGTGCCTCAGCGTCTCCCGCCCAGACACGCGGAGCCGTGCCCCAGGCCCCACGTCCGTCCCGCATCCTGCCGTCCTCTCGTGACCGCCCGGGGTCACCGCAGTAGCACCTGCTCACACCTGCCACCACGGGAGAGCCCTGTGTGTAGCTCAGTCCTGCCCGCCATTTGCACACACGCCCGTCACGTGGGGGCATTCCCAGGGTCAGATGAGGCGGCATTTGTGAGGGAGTTTCATCAAAATAACGAGGGTACCAAGGGCGTCCAGTGGGGGAGCCTGGCCGCGGGTGTGGACGCAGGACCGGCTGGTGGATGGGTCGTGGTGGTGTCGGGAACCAGGGGGGACACACGCACAGTATGGCACCCGTCAGGTCATTACGGTGAAATTTTCTTATCCGGTTCTGCAGTTGACTCTCGGCGACACCTCAGAGAAAGTTAATTAACCTCTTTGTTCCTCGATCTTCTCTCCGGTGACGGGGATAGTGCCCTCATTTGCAAATGCCCTCTGTCTCTTTAGAAATTTGTGAGGCTCCGTGGCCCGGCGGCTCTCTAAGTCACTGGACGGCACCGAGAGTTCCATGAGACTGTGATCGGGGCCCGGAGACCTGCAAATGTCAGGGAGACTCCCGCACCGGCTGCATCTGTGGATCGGGCGCAGGACCGGGCTCAGCCGGGGTTTCCTGCCTCCTCCAGCCCCTCTCGCCCTGCCTGTGCCCCTGCCGTCGGGCCAGCTGAGCGCCCCCTGCAGCCTCGTCGCGCTGCGTCCACTCCGGAGACACGATGCTCATGACTTTCTCTGCTGCTTTCCAAAGCCAGACGGGCATTCCTGGAGGCGGCCACCGCTCACCTGTCTGCGAGGCCCAGCGTCCGTCTGGCCCGCCTTTCGGGGCCCCGTCATATACATCAAGTCTGGGGCAGCGCTGGCCCGATGCCGTGGGCAGCTCACGTCCACCTCTCAGAGTCTCCCTACCCCGGCAGAGAGGGGGTAGTGACAGTCCCCACCCCACGGGCCGCTCGAACGTGAGTGCTGCTGATGCAGGGCGCTTACTCACCTGCTGCGCACGCCTGAGCTCTTACCCCTTATCAGCAAATCCACCCGTGACTCCTCCTCAACCCTAGGCTGGCCCCAAACCCCCGTGGGTGTTCTGCTCGGTCTAACTTCAAACCTTCCTCAACCGCATTCTTCCGAAAAACTCAGACATGGGATCCGGGTCTGTAAAGCGACTAAGGCCTGGAAACGGGGGAGGGGCCGTCATTTTCCAGGTGTGGAGGCTGACGTCAGTCCAGGGCTGACGACGCTTGATTTTTATCCTTTAAATTACCGTAGATGTGACGTGGCACCTGGCCGGCTCCCCGGGCGTCCGTCCCCTCCAGGGGCACAGGGACCCGTCAGCCAGCACGGGACGGGGTCCCTGTGGTCCACACTGACTGCAGGCTGGCCCTGGCACCCAGGACGGTGGTTACGCCCACTTCACCTCCGAGGGCTCAATGCCCCCCTGCTTGTGCTGTTCCGGATCCCGTGATCTCCGTCTGCATTGCCGCGTCTCTGGCACCCCGGCCATAAGGACAGGCACCGCCAAACTCCTAGAACGGCTGACCCCTCCCCTCCCTCCCCCCTCCCCCAGCCTTAGCAAGAGAGCTCCGGCCGGGCCACTCCTTACCATCGCCCATCACTCTTCCCGGCTTCCAGGAGCCTCCTGGAGACACTGCAGAGGCCGGCCCCAGATGCCCGGAGCCCTGAATTCCAGGTCCCGGGTGTGCATCCACGGCAGCACACGCTCCCCTGCCCGGACTCCCTTTCTGCCTCCCCTGCCCCTGCGCTCACCTGCCACCTCCACACCCCCCTCTGAGTCCACGGTGCCTGTTAGCTGGGCTCTGCCCGCCTTGGCGGCCGCACCGGGCAGGGTCTGACTCTGCTTCTGGGGCGGGGCCGGCAGGGGGGCACGGGCAGGGACACGGGTGTCATCTCATGAGCCGTTGCCTCAGGTGAGGTCACTGCACGTTCTCCAGGCGAAGGGAGGGGTCCCCTCTACTAACCCTGGGGGTTCAGGGACTCCTGGGCTTTGAGGTTCTCGGGCCCACCCGGGAACACCCCCATCCCGGGTCTGAGGACCCCACGCCCTCCTGGCAGGGCCCTCCTCTCACGTCCCCTCCACGGCTCTGCCCTGCTTACAGCCGGACCCCAGCTCTGATCTTGAGCCCCGCCCACACCGTGGCTGATGTTGCCGGGACCCCTCAAAGACGTCGTAAGTGAACAGCTTTCCTGGTGTGCTTTGGGTTGGTAGATGGCTTTTGTAAGTCCATTTTCTTTCTTCTCGGTTTCCGGTGCGATGCAGGTAATGCAGCCAGGGGGCTGTGGCCTTTGGGGGCGCTGATGAGTACCCGTGGGCAGGGTAAAAAGCCCCTGGTACCCGACGTTACTGCAGCCAAGACCTATCAGCTTCTCTCCCGTCACGGGCAACAGATTGGTGAGCCGCCCGGCTCCCAGACCCTGCCTGCGATGCTGCTTCCCCGAGCCGCTCCTGGCGCTAAGGGCTTTAGCCTGGCAACCCCAGAATGGGAGCCTATGGACTGCAGCTTGAAGAGGGCTCCAGCCCCGGGCAGCGGGAGGGAGGCCTGGGGTGAGGCGGGAACGAGGGAGAGCCAGCTGGGCCGACCGGGCTTTGCTCCTCTCACGTCTCCACTTGCAGGGAGGGAAGCCGTCTGGGCTGGATCCCGGGGACGCCCTGCTTCAGCCGGACACCTGCCCGGCTCGCCTCCCCCTGCGGCTGTGCACAGATCCTCTCTCTCGCCCTCCGTGGGACGTGGGCCTCTCCCCTCCGCGGCAGAGGCCCCTGCAGGCCTCGCTCAGCACCTGCCACCCCGCTTACTGACAAGCAGGCGGTGTAGACGCACCTGGAGTGGAGGGTCTGGGAGCGCGGCCGAGTATCGGGAGAGAAACTGAAAAGCTCCTGGCGAGGTGCACGGACACGGGCTGGGCGAGCGGGGGCCAGGAGCTCCAGGGACTCGGCGGGAACAAGGAGTTGGAGCTGCCCCGTGTCGACGACCAAGGGCGGGCGAGGACCAGGTGTGTCTCAGGGGGTCCAGCTTCGCCGCAAGGGCGCCCGTGCCCCTCGCTTCCGGGCAGGCGTTCCTGGGCCCCCGCGTGGCCCCTGCAGGGCCGCGTCTCCCGACTGGCAGAGCCCAGGCAGAGCCAGGATGCCGGGGCAGATGTGACGCGCGGCGTGGCCGGCTTGTGCTCGCGGGAGTTTGGCCGAGTCCACACGCAGCCCGTGGCCCCACTGGTGGCTGGGACAGAGAACAGGGAGGCCTTCAGGGTGTGGGCTGGTGCCCCACAGGGGTTCAAACCCCCCACCCCCGTCCCGGGATGAAGGTTGTGCATCGCGGCTCCCACGGCGAATGCCCTTGGCGTTTCTGTCACAGTCTCTGCGGAACCTCCATCCCGAGGCCTGGCAATGGTTCCTCCTTGCTCCCGAGTCCGGCTGGGTGTGTGTGCAGGGGTGCGTCACCAGGACTGGACTCGGGCAATGCCGGCTGGGTGACCCGTGTCCCCGGGGGGTGCTGGTGGTCTCAGCGGCGGCTGTGCTGATCTTCCATGGACATCCTCCCTGGGAGGGGGCAAGCCGGGGCAGGCAGACCCCCCCCCCCAGCTTGTGCTCATCCCCCCGCCAGCCTGCCTGCCCTGCCCACACGGCACTTCAGGGTTTCCAGAGAGGGAAGGAGGGCTTGCGGGGAGGGTGGAGGCTGGCACAGAAGTGGCAATCGTCACTCCTGTCCTCTGGGCCCTTCCAGGTAAACCCCACAGCCAGCCCAGACTCAGAGGGTGGGACACCGACCCCCCCCCCCCCCCCGATGTGAGGAGCTACAAAATCACAGCATCACAACGAGGCAGGGCTCTGGGAGGGGGTCTTACCCCACTTACCCTCGACGAGAGCACGGTAAGTCTACGCAGGTATGTGCGTGTGCTTGTATGAGTGTGCGTGTATGTAAGTGCACACGAGTCTGCATGCAGGCTGAGTGCGTGTCATGCACACGTGTGTCTGCGTGCAAGCATGCATGCACGTGTGTGTCTGTGTCTGTGTCTGCATGCAGCGACCGTGTGCGTGCGCCTGCGTGCGGGTGTTCCTGTCTGGGTGTGTTTCTCTCTCCCGGCTCTGGCCTCACGCTAACACTGGCCTCAGATAATGATCTGGAAGCTTCTCCGCCTGGGTCTGAGGAGCCTCTGGAGGCTGCGGTTGGGGTAATTGACTCCCAGGAGACCCCCGATCAAAGGCCCCTCAAGTCTTAGCGATCTAACTACACACGGGGTCACCCGGCCCCTGCATGGCCGGCGTGTGTGGGCTGGTCCGCTGGCAGTTGCCCCCCCCAGGCCGAGAGAGACGTTGAGACAAGACACGCAGACCCACCCACCCCGAGGAGTAAACGTGCGGTTGTGCACCCGTTTTCCGTAGTCAGTTTCATTCTCCCCGGTAATCCGTGACGTGCACGCTAAAGCCTCAGAGATGGGCATTTCTGCCCCTCAGAATGGGGATTCAAGGCTAAGCCGTCCCTGGAAAGGACACCTGAAGCGTGCCATCCAGCGCCTTCCGTGGGGACGAAGCCAGGCCGGTCACTGGGGGACAAACACACCAGGCATCGTGTGCCTGCGGGACCCAGGGTGGGGACTCAGGAGGGACGAGCTGGAGGGAACCCACGGGGCAAGGCTGCCAGGCGGGGGGGACTGCATTTACCGGGCACGGCGTGGAGCACCCCATCTCCGCCGCAGCCTGTCACCCTGCAGGGAGGCTCTGGGCCAGGCCCCCGGCGGTCGGTCTGGCCTCCGAGGGGCACCCTTGTCCCCCACCCACAGATTCTCCCTTCGACACCGGGGCGGGTCGTGCCCCCAAACAGAAGGGAGGGAAACGTCAGGGCAGAATTTCCTCGGCCCACGGGCGTCGTCCACCTTCATAAATCCCCTGGTGCCCGCACTGCGCCTCGGCCTCGGCCAGAGTCCGTGATCAGGGGCATCTGATTTCAGACAAGCCAATCATTCTGGTTCCTCAAGCTTATAGCAGATACGGTCCCATCGTGTTCTCCTGAGCACGGAAACATTTCCAGAC
The DNA here is from genome assembly GCF_007474595.2 of Lynx canadensis. Lineage (NCBI taxonomy): Eukaryota > Metazoa > Chordata > Mammalia > Carnivora > Felidae > Lynx > Lynx canadensis. Next base: position 139,189,161 of record NC_044309.1, on the reverse strand, counting down.
TCCGTAACCACTAAAGTCCTGGCGAGTCGGGTTCTCGGGGACTCCGTGGACACCTTAGTGTTTTCTGTCCTGCTTTGTAATTCAGGAAGCCTCCTAGAGGCTAAGTGCCATCGGACGGACCCCTTGCCTTAGAGAAATGGAAGTTCCCGGCAAAGAATCATTGCATTTCAACCGAGAGGGGTGATACAGTGGGCTCGTGTTTTATTTCACTCTTTAATAAGCTTTCTTTCTTTTTTTTTTTACAGGTTTGTTTATTTTTGAGAGAGAGAGCACAAGCAGGGGAGGGGCAGAGAGAGAGGGTGGGGACAGAAGACTGAAAGCAGGATCCGCACGGACAGCAGCGAGCCCGATGTGGGGCTTGAACTCACGAACCACGGATCTAAGCCAAGGCCAACAGAGGCCTAAGACAGAGGTCTAAGCCAAGGCTCGACCGACAGAGCCACCCAGGTGCCCCTGCGTCACTTTGCAAAGAAAGGGTTCCTGTGTGTGCACGTGCCTGTGTGTGTCAGGCAGCGGGGGGACTGCATGGCAAGGAGGTCTCGGCAGAGGCGGGGGCCTGGTGCCAGAAGGTCCCCCGCCCCGGCTGTGGGCTGGCGGGTGGGGGGGCCCTCCCCTCCCCCTCCCCTCCCCCTCCCCTCCCCCTCCCCCTCCCCCGCCACCGCCCTGATGACTACTGTTGGCAGAAGCAGGTCTAAGTTTCCAGGCAAAGGATGAACACTCCACATTCCCCGAATCTGAACTGAGAACAAATGTGAGGGGAGCAAAGAGCCCCCCCGCCCCCCGGCCCAGAAGGTGGTTGTGCACCTGCGGGATTTTGTAAACAACCGAGAGCAATTTTTCTTTCTTTCCTGCTTCCACCGAGCGGGCATGCACTGAGCAGTCGTCTCTCTGTGCAGACTCGTTCTCAGGCTTCAGGACGCAAGAGGAGCGAAATAAAGCCTCTGCGTTGGGGAAGCTCGGGGAGAAGGCGCGGGGGTGGGGAGGGGGTGGGTACCGAACAGTCAGAGCTGTGACAGCACTTCTGCGGGGAGGACCGTCCGAAGCCAGCGCCTGGAGCCCGTGGGTGTGTGTTTCTGGAAGGGGCTGGGTGTGGGGCTGAGGGTGGCAGGTGGGCCAGTGACTGCCAGGCTTTGCGATGTGTATTCAGCACTCGCCGTGGGCCAGCCAGCAGGCTGTTCGCTTTGCACAGAGCCCCTCCTTCAAACCCATGGCGGAGGGGGGGGACTGTGAGCAGCCCACCTTCGCTGCAGCAGGCACTGGGTCCGCTCTGAGCTCACACGACCCCTAAGCGGAGAGCTGGGGCTCCGACTCAGGCCCCTGACCCCACCCTTCCGCGAGGCCACCTGCCCTACGGAGAGTGAGGCGCTCCTGTGGGGCGTCACTGGGGGCGCGTCCCTCCTCTGTGTCTGCATGGGATCCCCAGCTGGGACGTGCACAGGACTCTCGGGGAGGGTGAGGGGGGCGGCTGGAAGGTCTCCGTGCCGGAGCATAGACCCTGCAGGTCTCACGGGTCCCGCGGGAGGCTGGGCTGCTGGGACACCGCCCGCATCTGAGCAGTGGGGCTTGGGTGCGGAGGAAGTGTCTCCCAAGGGTGGGGCTGGGAGTCCTGGGGGCCTCAGTCTCCTGGGCCTGAGACCCCAAGAGCCGTCCTCCCGGGCTCAGCCCCAGCCAAGCTCAAGGTCCGCCCTGCCTGCCTCGTGGGCTTGCTCCCCCGCGGCCGTGCCCCTGGTCTGGTCTGCTTCCCTCCGCCACCTGACATTTTCTGTGCCCTGGGGGTCCCCTCCACACAGGGCACTGGATTGGTTTGGAAAGCACTTCCTGGGGCTCCGTCCCGGGGCAGGTGCGCGGGGAGCACGTGGCCCCACGTTCTGTGGCTGCCCGTCTGCAGAGACCCCTCCACTGGCCCGGCCCCCGGCCGCCTGGTCCTCTCCACCGCAGTCTCTGCCCGGCAGTTTCTCCGGCACTTTCTTCAGAGGAAAGAAAGTAGCTTCTCTTTCACCTAAGTTGGGGGCTTTTCTCTACCGGACTTTTCGCCAGCAGTCGGGCTCCACCTCCCTTCTTTTTCCCAGAAATCCCTAAGTGTGCTGTCTGCTCCGGGTTTTCGTTTGTTGCTCATCCGATGTTCCTGTCTATCTCTCTGGCTACATCTTCCTGGTGCAGGTGGACGGGCCTGGAGGGGGAGCGTCTGGCCTCTCGGCCTGGACTCAGTCGGTCCTTGTGCCTATCTGTGGCTGCGCCCTGGCTCCTGGCCCTTCCCTGCCTTCGTCCCTTTCTCTCCACCAGGGGGGGAGTTTCTCAGTCAGGTGGTGACGGCCCCAGCTCCCTTCCAAAGCCCTGAGATGTCCCCCAGCCCCACGTGGCCACATGCCTCCCACCCCCCGATACTGTGGCTCCACACTGATATGTCAGCTCAACAGGCCCAGACCAGTCACCGGCCCTCAGCACTTACCCTGCCCCCAGCCTCTCGGGAATCATACCACCATCCCCGGGGGTCCAGGAGGCACCCCCACCCCTCTCTTCTCCCTAGGCAGCCACGGGCCATCGTGGACTTCATCACGTTGACCTAAGTGCCGCTGAAACACCATTTCCTCACTTCCCTGTCTGTGGCCCAGGCACCGGGCCTCTAGCATGGACCTAAGTCACAGCCCCCTTGGGTGCCCCCCCCCCAGACAAATGGGATCCTGGCCAGGCCCACACTGTGCCGTGGCACCTGTGGCCTCACCTCCGTCCCCACTGCCTCCGTGGAGCCCACCACTCTCCCGTCCATTAATGCTAGTATTTCCAGATGGGAGCCACTCCTGTTTTCTAGAGATTTCCTTCTTCCTCTTTCCCTGTTGCCTCTCCATCCTGGGCTCGCAGCAGGTGCCTTCGGGCCCCGGGAGCCCCTCCGGTGCCCGGCTTCCCTCTGATGCCCCCAGGGAAACTGAGGCCCACGGCCAAGCTGGTTGCTCACATCCACAAGCGGCCCTGTTTGTGCTTCCCGTGTCCCCACCTGGTCGCCCTGCAGGCTACACGGGAGTGAGGCCCTTTGCACAGACCCTGGGCCCCTCCACACCTCGGCCACTGCCTTCTCCCTTGGGGCCAGCCCCTTTCCTCCCTCTCCGTCCATCTGTCCATCCGTCCCTCTAATTCCAAGCTTCCCTCCGAGCACAGCCCTCAAGGATAAGGCATAAGTGACACGGACGTCTCCAGGGTGGGGACTGCAGGACAAGAAATCCTAGCGGTGTCGAACGGTGGCCCTAATGTCGGGAGGGTGCGCTGGTCTTCATCCGGGTTCCCCTGTAGACCGCACTGGAGGGCGGGGCTGGGCCTGACCCTCTCTGCACCGCAGCCCCGCCACGAGGCTCGAATCCTCAACATCGCTGCGTCTTCCTGTTTCTAAGAAGCTCTGTGCGGCCATCAGGAGGGGTGTGCATCCCTTTCAGAAGAAGCCCAGTCTTGGAGGCTGATGATCCGAGATCAAATTCTGGCCCGACGCCAAGCAGGGGAGCTGGGCTGAGTTCATCCTGGCTTCCAGTTCCTCCCCAGTGAAAGTGGGGTGTCAGTATGTGTCCCCGTGTAGCGGCAGAGTGGGGGATGAAATTCAGAGTCGTCTGACCCGAGGCTCCGTATCCATTAGGCTCGCAGCGTGTGAAGGGTCACAGAGCAGCCCCGCTGGCCTCAGGCACCTGCTCAGCCCCGCAGGTGTCAGGTTAAAGGCGAGCGAGAGCCTGTTGTCACCTTCCCCGGGGTCACCTCCTGCCAGAATGAGAGACACCGTTGGTGCAGGTGCTTCCTACCTTCGCGCCCATGACCAGATTCCAAGCTCTGGGTTGGATCCGTGGCGTGCTTCCTTCCGGGGCAGCCTCTGAAAATAATGCCACCATTTAGCCAGAGTAGATTTTCTTCATTCATTAATCTCTGGGCCATAACGAATCAGCCACGACCTGCCTTTCCCTGGATATGAAGTCATTTTCAGTATTTATTTTAAGAAACAGCGCTGCGTTGGGAAGGGCCAGTGATTCAGGTTGGACCGGGAGCCGGCCGGCCTCATCCAGGACGCTGAACAATCACTCTTATGACATCATGGTGAGACCTCGTGTTTGCTCACCGCAGCGAAGAGAGGAGTCGGTGCGTCTTGGGCTCTGGCCGCCTTCCCACAGTCTGGGCCCGTCTCCTGTGCCAAGAAGCTTCCTTACACGTTCGCCCAAGCACAGAGGCGGCCTCTGGGACGGCAGACGGGCTCGTTCTGCTGAAGCCGGCGGCTGCCCCTGCGCGAAGTGCCCCCCACAGGTGCCGCCCCTCTGCCCTCTCGTGGGGTCAGGCTCCCGGGGCCGTTCTCCCTCGCATACGCATACACATGTGCCTAGCGTCAGCTGGAAAACGGTGTCGGGGGCGGTCCAGGTATGACATGTGGGTCAGGAACGGACTCCCGGAGGCGGAGGGTGCCATCCCAGCCCACTGCCTGCTCTCTTACAGGCATAGAAACAAAACGAGCGGATAGAAATAAAGACTGAAAGCGGAGGCCCCTGGATCACGCCAACGAGGGGCAGCAGGGCCCCGCAGGCCCCTCTACCCTCCTCAGAGGGTCCCCTGGAACAGCCCAGGGCAGGTGGAAGCTAACGACAGGGGCAGGCTTCTGGAGCCCCGAGTCAGCTGGAGGACCGCACTCGGAGATGGGAGTCTTTGCAGTCCCGTCTGTCCTACCGCGCAGCCGCTGTGGGTCCCGCTGCCGCGGTGACCTTGACGCAGGGCGTCCTCTCACCTGAGGTTGCAGGGAGCAGAGGGGGCCACGCTCCCCGCCACCCCCACTCAGAGCCCCTGCCTGTTGCTGTTTGGCCCTGCAGCGCCTTCTCCGCGGCCCCTGAAATACTCACAGGGTCACACCTTTCCCATTTCTGAAATCATTTCGTGCTCTCTCTCAGGGTAATGAACTTGGGCTACCTGTAAATTTACTCCCTTCTTCACTTCCGTACGATTCTCGCTTGCTCCTGGCTTCCCCACCCTTCCCCTAAATGATTTTTCCTGCCGTGGTATCGCCCAGATTTTTTTTTTTTTCTTTTTGTACTTGTGTGATGAGTCAGCGCTTCTCATTTAGGGCCGTGCATATTAAAACCTTTCTGCAGCTCAGACTGGGTGCTTCTCTTTCATTCCTAAACACTCCGCTCTCGGTCTCTCTGGCGAGGGCTGGCCATTGCTTAGGTATTTGCTCACTTTCCAATATTTGTTAAGGACCCACTCTGTGCCAAGCTTGGGAAGAAGCTGGCCGGCCTCGGCGGAGCCAGGGCCCTGACTGGCGACCTGATTCCGTCGCGAACAGCATTCGTGAGCAGGGCACAGAATGCACCACCCGCGGTCACACAGACCAGGATTTGCCTCCGCGGACGTGCCCGCGGGCTGTTTGATCGGGAGAAGTAGCTTCACACACACGCACTCACGTCCCCAGCTGTAAACAGAACACGCCACTGCCCAGATGAACGAACTGAGAAACAGCGGCTACCGCAGGTGAAGCCGTGGGACCTCCGCGTGGTGGTTACTTGTAAGGGTTTTTATTTCCAACCTGTCTCCGGCGCGGAAGCCTGTCGGAGAAACAGCAGCGACACAGTCCCCACGCTCCTAGGGCCCAGCATCTCATGGGAGAGAAAGGGCCGTGACTTTGATTCCTCCCAGCAACGGTCCCCCGAGGCCTCGCGGCGGGAGACGTGTGTTCAGAGGGGGCAGGTGGGAGTTTCTGGGGGGCTGTGAGCGAGAGCAAAGGCTGCCGCTCCCAGGTGCACAAGCACCATCAATGAGGTTCGAACGCAAACTGCTGGAGGGAGCTGTAGACCCCAAGGTGATTTAGGAGGAAGCTGATACCGATGCTTACGCTGTGCCTTGAGGTGGCCACGGGCTGTGCGTCCCAAACCTCAGGTTGAAGCCCTAACCCCCAATGGGGTGGTTTTGGTGGTTTGTTTCTGCTTTTTTGTTTGTTTGTTTTTGTTTTTTTGCAGGTTTGAGTTCTGGACGTTAAACCCTCGAGGGGCCCCCGGGACCCATCAGGGCCTGGGACGGCTGGGGACACACTCCTCGGATGCCAGACTCCTCCTGCGAGGGCAAGTTAGGTGAGTGACGTGGGGCAGAGACACAGGGAGGCAGAGAACCAGAGAGAGGGAGAGAGACTGAGGGGCAGATACTCTGGGGGGAAAGTGAGGGAGAAGTGCAGGGTCCCAGGTACTCCCAGCAGGAGAGGGGCCCTCGGGGGGCCCTCGGGAGGTGCAGATGGGGTGATGAGAATGTGCCCCCACGATGGGAGGACTGAGGGAAGGCGGCCGACTGCAAACCAGATCTGCAGCCTTGGGCTTCCAGAACTGCAGAAAACAAGCGTCGGCTGGTTGAGCCACCTGTGTGCCGTCATGTGTCGAAGCAGCCTAGCAGACGTGGCTACAAAGGACACAGGGTGACGTGCGGGAGGAAAGGACACTCAAAGTGGAGGCCACCCTGCGAGCAGAAGCCGGAGTCTAGAAAGCTCCAGGCGTGTGTAGACGTAGGGACTGGTCAGGGAGCTGCTGGTACACAGACAGGCGGGAGCCCACAGGCAGGACATTCACGGCCAGGTGGGGACCCAGCAAGGGCAGGTGAGCAGGTGGGTGAGACCTTTCTAGAGGCCATTGGAGAAGAGGGAGGAGGCCAGGCAGGGGTCGGGTGCAGGGGTCCAAGCTACGTGAACAATATTCAGCCTGGAGTCTGGACTGAGTGGGGTGGGGTGGGGGGAAAGCAAGCCGGGGATAGACCCAGGGGTCCCTCCAGAGACTCAGCGGGCATCACAAGGCAGGCACTGAACCGTCCTTGATCCCCCCCAGGCAGGGAACCCTAGGGAACCCCGCACACACACGGTTACCGAGACACGTCTACAATGCGTGGTCACCACATAACACCCAGCCTTCAAGTTGATTTTGCCAGAAAACCCTTAGGCAGGATCCCATGTACATTTTCAGAAAAGCGTGTGGGTTGGGCGCCTGGGTGGCTCAGCTGGTTAAGCCTCTGACTTCACCTCAGGTCACGATCTCACGGTTCGCGGGTTCGAGCCCCTCGTCCGGCTCTGTGCTGACACCTCGGAGCCTGGAGCCTGCTTCCGATTCTGTGTCTCCTTCCCTCTCTGCCCCTCCCCCATTTGCTAGCTGTCTGTATCTCTCTCAAAAATAAACATTTAAAAAAAAAAACAAAGGGAAGAAAAGTGGGTGGGACCACATCTACGGCCACGTGAGTACCGAGGACTCTAGGAGCTTCGGGGCAGGTCCTGTGGTCCCATCCCCGCTCCGCAAGGGGAACCACTGGCCGGGCTGGTGGCCGGCAGCCTGTCTCACACCCGCCAGCCTCCCCGGGTTGTGTGCACGGATGACCTTGGAGTGCTCACAACTGTGCTACTCGGAGACAAAGACACGGGTGTCAGAGACTCAGCTGTGATGTCCAGGGTCTCACTGGAGCCACGTGGTGGAGCAGGACGGCCTCGGGGTCCAACCTCTTAACCGCTGGCCGAGTCTGGAGAGGCACGGGAGACTCGGGGAGGCCCTTTCCCGGCAGGCGGTGGACACATTCCCTCAGCCAACTGCCTCCCTGAACGCTAGACTCTGGGCCCTCCATTTGCCCTTCAGGGTCCCATGAAACGGCCTGAGAGGCCCCCGATCCCACAGCACAGCGATCCTGGCCCCCTCCACCCTCCCGAGCCACGTGGTTTCCTGCACTCACCTGTCCTGAGTCTGCTCCGGGGCATCTGTCGTTCAAGGTGAGCCCCGCGGCCGCGCACCAGGCTGTAGGGTGGGGGGCCAGGGTGCAGGTTTACTCCAAGACCTCGGGGGCTGTGAAGCCAAAGGCAGCTGTCAGGCCCCCGGCCCCGGGGACCCCAGGGCTCTCCACTACTCCGTCCACCACCTGGGGTCACTTAGGGTCCCAGTGCGGGGACTTGCGTGTAGGGACTGTGCTGATTTGAACCCTCCTGTCACACGTCCTGTGGCCGGGGGACGGCTCACCCAGTTCTCCCCGCATCCCAGCGAGGGAGGCGCTAACAGCATCCCCTCTGGCGGGTGGGGAAACTGATTCACATCCGTGCCTGCGGCATCGACCCCGTGGCCCCCAGGTCGTGTGCGCCCTGCCTCTGCGCGCTCACCGCCAGGCTGTCCTGTCCCCTTGCTGTCTCTTCCTGTTCCTTTAGCCCCCCTCGCTGATACCTGGCTGAGGCTCCGAGATCGGTTCTCACCATTCGGCTCCTGCGTGTGCGGCGCGGCCTTTGCAGCCTGACCTTTCACAGGTGCTCTCTGCGCCCTCGCCCCCGTCCCCGGCGCGCCCCTGCTCACGACCCTGACGCGCCCCTGCGCCCTTGCTCACGTCGTGGACGCGCGCCGTGCCCTCGCCCCCGTCCCCGGCGCGCCCCTGCTCACGACCCTGACGCTCCCCTGCGCCCTTGCTCACGTCGTGGACGCGCGCCGTGCCCTCGCCCCCGTCCCCGGCGCGCCCCTGCTCACGACCCTGACGGGCCCCTGTGCCCTTGCTCACGTCGTGGACGCGCCCCTGTGCCCTTGCTCACATCGTGGACGTGTCCCGTGCCCTCACCCACGTCCCTGGGCGCGCCCCTGCTCATGACCCTGACGCGCCTCTGCGCCTTTGCTCATGTCGTGGACGCGCCCCTTCACCTTCGCTCACGTCGTGGACGCGCCCCGTGTCCTCACCCACGTCCTCGGGCGCGCCCCTGCTCATGACCCTGATGGGCCCCTGCGCCCTTGCTCACGTCGTGGACGCGCGCCGTGCCCTCGCCCCCGTCCCCGGCGCGCCCCTGCTCATGACCCTGACGCGCCCCTTCACCTTCGCTCACGTCGTGGACGCGCCCCGTGTCCTCACCCACGTCCTCGGGCGCGCCCCTGCTCATGACCCTGATGTGCCCCTGTGCCCTTGCTCACGTCGTGGACGCGCCCCGTGCCCTGCCCACGTCCCCGGGCGCGCATCTGGATGGCAAACCAGCTGCCGTATGCACCTGCTCACCCGCTTCTGGATGCTGGCACAGTCTCCCTCCCTGGTCTGTCCAACCTTCCCGGCAAGGAGGGCTTCCTGCGTACCGATCGCTGGGGACGCCGAGGGCGGTGCTGGCCGTCTCTCCTGCGCACGCGGACCCTCAGCACACACCTGTGGGTGGGGTCCCAGAGCAGAACGCCACCGGACCAGGGACTTGCTTCCAGGTCGACGACATGTAGCCACCCCTCCGGTGTGTGCACTCGCCTGGCTCCCAGCCCCACCCGAGGGTGATCACAGCACACGCTACCTCCCCGAGGCCCCGGGCGCCCTGCAGGGGGCGGAGATAGCTCGCGGCTCACTTTCACGTCACTCGGGACGGTGCGGTGGCCGAGGAAGGTTCCACATCCTCACCCCCACGCCTTCCTGAGCCCTGGACGCCGCGGGTGATGACGTCCAGGGCCCTGTCATCGACTCGTCCACAGGAAGGTCACGAGAAACCGCCAGGCGCTCTTCTAAGCCCGCATGTGCAGAGTCCGTGGCCGTGAGGGTCTCGAGCTGCGGGAGGAAGTGCTCGTCACCTGGCGTCCTCATTGACCCCAGGGCCTGACCTTGGGCAGGGCTTCTGCAGAGGCTAACACCAGAAATAAGGCCGAAGTTGGGGCGCCTGGGTGGCGCAGTCGGTTAAGCGTCCGACTTCAGCCAGGTCACGATCTCGCGGTCCGGGAGTTCGAGCCCCGCGTCAGGCTCTGGGCTGATGGCCCAGAGCCTGGAGCCTGTTTCCGATTCTGTGTCTCCCTCTCTCTCTGCTCCTCCCCCGTTCATGCTCTGTCTCTCTCTGTCCCAAAAATAAATAAACATTGAAAAAAAAATTTAAAAAAAAAAAAGAAAGAAATAAGGCCGAAGCAAAGAGAAACAGCAGAAGCGAAATGAAACGCAAAGGCTGCGCTTGACTCTGGGACCCTCTCCCGGTCCTGGGGTGCGTATGGAACCCCCAGATGAGGGGCTCTGGTTCGCAAAGACTGCACAGCATTTCCTTCCAGGGCAACAGCCCGTCGGACGCATCAGCACCCCCCTTCCGGCGCTGGGCTCCGAATGTGCACCGCCTCCCTGACGGTGACCTTGGAGCAGGTCTCCCTGCCCCCCCCCAAGCCCCCACCCCCCTCCACCACCCCTCCATCCTTCCTGCCTGCAGCCGCAGCAGCTTTGGCTGGCAGTCTCGGGGACCCGGGCTTTGTCCAGACTTCGGGCCAGCGGCCTCCCCGGCTGCCCCACTCAGACACAGCACCTGACCTTCCCGTACCGACCTCCTCATCCACAAGGTCCAGCCCGGGCCTCTCCTCCTCCAGAAGCCGACCTGCTTCTCGGAATGAGCCCTGCAGCAGCCCACTCCTGTCCCCATCGTAGCAGAGACCACCCCGTCTCGTCTGCCCAGCCAGGGCATGGGGGCTCCGGGGACGGGTGTCTGCCCCTCAGCCCGGGCAGTGAGGGCATGGGATCGCGAGTGAGGAGGAAACAGTGTGGCTGCTGCCGGGCGTGGTCCAGCCGGCAAGGCAGCCTTTCCAGCTGCGAGCTCGAAGCTGGGCACCTCCTGGGCTGACAGGGAGGGCCCCCCCCCACCTCTCCCTGCTTCCTGCCTTCCCTGAACATCTCGTGAGTTACCTGCACAGGTGCACAGAGACAGAGACAAAGGGAAACAGAGAGACAGAGATGGAGACAGGCAGAAATAGAAACAAAGACAGACAGAGAGGATGCCAGCCTCGGGCACACACGCTGCCTTTCCCCTGGGAGCTAGGCTGTCCCACTGCCCACCCGGGCTCAGAGCACAAAGACAGGGAGAGAGAGAATCCCGAGCAGGCTCCACACTGTCAGCATAGAGCCTGACATGGGGCTCGAACCCACGAACCGTGAGATCACGACCTGGACCGAGATCGAGAGTCAGGCATTCGACCAACTGAGCCACGCAGGCACCCCTCTGCTGCACACTTTCTAAGTGTGCCCTCTTCCTCGAGCCTGGGGACCCCGCATCTGAGGCAGCAGCCCCTGGGAACACACAGAGGCCCAGGACGTCCTGACGGTGCCCTCCTTCCTGACATTCAGGTCTCGTGCAGGACAGAATCTTACCTTTCCCCGTGCAAGTCAACTTCTCAAACAGGGAAAATGAAAATGTTACTTTTTCTAGGCAAAACTCACAGTTTTATACATTTTCTCTGTAGGCAGAAATAGACCTTTTTTTTTCTCTCTCTCTCTCTCTCTTTTAGAAAAATCGAAGGTGGCTTTCAAATGTCAAACTTTCAGACTGAGGACAAACTGCCTTTTAAATATCACGTTTTCGAAAATGTATACGTTTTTTATTTTACCTCTTGTCATCTTTTCCGAACACATCCCAAGTCACAACAGCCAGACGCATCAAAGAAATGTGTATTTTCCGCAGGAGCACATGCCTTGCGCTCACAGGAAGGTGCCTGGGATTGACAAAGGGACGTGTTCTAATTGGCGGTGATGCTGGAACGGGGCCTCACTCCCGGGTGAGGGGCCGGGAACTTCCTTGGTTCCGGGTGGGAGCTTGCACACGGGTGAGCCCACAAGTGAGCGCCGGGTGGCTGGGCGTGACCTCGTGCAGGCCTGGCTGAGCCCCGGGCCTCAGCGGGGGTCCTCCGGGTCTGAGCCTTGCTCCCCCAGCTTCCAGAGCGCGGCCTTGCAGAAGAGACTTTGTTTCTGCCCCCATCGGTGTCTTTATGTGCAAGTGACGACAGCCCGAGGACACCGCCTCCTGCTGGACCGCCCGGGGTCAAGCCCCTAAGGCTTAAAGGAGACCCCAGGTGGGGCCCACCCCCATCCAGGACGATCTCATCTCAAGGTCCTTAGCAAGTCCGTCTGCTGCAAAGACCCTATTTGCAAATAAGGTCACAGTCACCAGCACTGGGAGTTAGAACTTGAACATATGTGGGTGGGGGGCACACGCAAGCCACCGGAAGGAGGGAGACTGAGCCCCACGTCAGGACAGGGATGTTCCCCCGACAGCAGATAGTGCTGAGCCTCGGTTTTGTGCCTTTAGCGATGGGAGTAATTGTTAGTAATCATAGTGAATCTTGCCTCGGTTTCCCACCGGGGGGATGGGGAGGGGCGTCCCAGTGCCTGTGCAGACTGGCGTCTTGGCTGATATTGTCATCTCGGAGCCGCCCGCACACTCAGTGGTGACTCATCGTATCGCGAAACCGCAGGGGCTGCAGACATCTGATTCACACCCCACAGACCGCTGCAGCCGGCCCGTGCGGTACAGACCCTTAGATGCACTCCCAGGGAAGGTCTTGCACTGGCCACGAGGCCGCACAGGGGCACCTTGCTCTGAGGATGCCCCGGCCCTGTGGGCAGGTGAGGTGCTGTGGCAGAGAGGCTTCTGGGAGGCGGCTGACCGCCGGGGAGGCCGGGGTCTGGGGCCCAGCCCCAGAGGGAGGTGCAGAGAGGCTAGGGTGGGGTGGGTCACCCCCGGAGCTCACGGGCTCAGAATCCACACCCTAGGCCCCAAATCACGAGTTTCACGGAGTTTTCTACATCTTGTTATCGTGGGAAGCGATGGATTCGGCCATTCTGCAAAAACGGGAGTTAGAGGTTGGGAATGTTCCGGATCCTTCGCTTGAAGCAGCACCACGCCCGTCCCTGCCCGGCTGTGGATCCTCATATTCCTGAAAAGTGGCCACGGAGAGCGCCTTCACCCCACAGCAGGGAGGGGCAGGCTCTGAGGTCAGCCCTCCGCCTCCCATCCTCCTCCAGGCCTGCCCTCGACGGATGCAAACACGGGGGTCTGGGAGCGAGTGGGGGCAGCCCGGCCCGGGGGCCCGGAGAAGGCAAGCATCTCCTACTCAGCCTCCCAGACCTCCTTGCCGAGTGCCGGGCACTCGCTGTCGCGGGGACGCAGGCAGCTGGACGGGACTCACCCTCTCGAACGGGGGAGCTGGTTGGTGCCAGGACCTGGTGCAAACACAGATTTAATAACGAGGGTCTTTGATCTCACGTCCACTACGTGCCTGGTGCTGAACTAGCCACTTGGGAGGTTTTATCTGCGCATCTCAGAACACCTGCCCGTGAAGCTCACACGAGACCCATTTTGCAGGTCAGGAAACGGTCAGGGCTTTGGTGCGTTTATCAGACTCTCTACTCTGAGACCCCCTCGGCCTGAGACTTCCAGACAATTAAGACGGGAGGGGTCTGCCTGGTCCGATTCACCCAGTTACTTTCCTCTCACGGGCATCCGGCCCAGAAGACGACACAGAGGTTCTGAGAGGACCCGTGCCCCCCGGCCCCCAGCCTCGTGGGGGAACAGAAGCCTTCCCACCCCCTGCTCTGTGCGCTGCAGAGATGGATAACCTGTGACGTTCCAGGAGCGTCAAAAGGCTCGGTGTCACGTGGACACAGGATGGGGGATTGTCACCACCGGCAACGTTAATTACAACAAAGGGAAAACAGCAGTTCACTGTCACGGCAGTGACGCGGTGATTACTAATGTCTCTGGAGCCTGCATCGCCCGCTGCCCGGCTTTCTTTGTTATATATTAGGGGGAAAGACACCGCAGCCGGCTGCACTAACCACGGGCTCCGTCTGAGGGCCGCTGACGTGTCCGCTGCTCGGCCCGAGACTCAAGGTCACTGTGCGGAAAGGCAGGGAGTCGTAGGGTCCTGACCTCAGACTCTTCGCTGACGCCACGGAAATGCGAAGGGGGCTTGATGCAGTTTATTTGCTTATTTGCTTATTTCTTTATTTTCCTTGGGGAGGGAGGTAATTCTGGGAAAGAAGGATTTAGAAGCCAGAATACCCTGAGTCCTGGCGGGTTACACCCTCATGCGAGGTGTGCCCAGCGGAGCCCCCACGTCCGTCGGCCTGCCTGCTTCCCGCGTGCACTGAGCCACCGCTGTCCTCGTCCTCAGGGTGACATTGGGGCGGCTCGGGCCCCACCATCTCCCACTTTCCTTCCCAGCACTGGCTTCTCCCCGGGAACGTGCCTGCACGAGGCCCTGTTCTTCCCGGCACGAGTCCTTCCGGAATGTGGGCCATGACCCCGGCCGGGAGGGCCTCACATGTTTTGTGGATCAAAGACAAGGGGACGACACCCACCATGATGTGCTTCTGTTTCTCCTGCGGAAGACGGGGTGCAGGAGGCCGAGCCCCAGCGGGCGCCCCCGCCTGTCTGCACCCCCCACCTCCGCCATCAGATCCATCTTGGAAGCATGAGGAGAAATGCCCCCTCAGACGAGAGTGGGGGACTCCTGGCAAAGCCCCCCGGGTTCTGGTCTGGGGTGACTGCGGGGCTCTGCCCCAGGGCCCGGAGTCCAGGCCTGGCCTGCACGTTGCCTCACAGAGGTGCCACAGGGAGCGGGGAAGAGTCACCCTCTGTCCCAGTGGGGTCCAGCCTGCCCGCCAGCTCAGTGCTGCCCCCCGAATGGTCCGCGTTTGACCAGCAAGGGAGCCGGCAGAACCGCTGAGACTCAAGCAAAGGCCCTGTGCTGTCTACGCCTCTGAGTTCTGGGGTGTGAGCCCCGCAGCCATTGCTAACTGGTAACGAGCCCTGGGGGCCCACGTCTGGGGCGGACACCACGCTGAGCGAGAGGGTGGCCTGAGCCCCTTCCACCTGGGACCCAGGCACCACCTGACGGCTGTCAGGTGAGACAGGATCGCAGTCGGGCTCGGAGGCGGTCGCATCTGAGTGTCAGGGAGCAGGACCCGACTTCCTCGCGATTTCATCTATTTACAAATGTGACCCCAGCTTCCGTGGATCTTTGGCTGAGGACTTAGGGCCCCAGCGGACCCACCACCCTGGCTCATCCATCTTCCTAAGGCCCCCTCGCAGCAGGAAGTGAGCCGCACCTCTTCCCGCTAAAGCGTCGTCACCTGCCGTCGCCGCGGACTGAGGGGCATCCACGGCCTTGCAGTTGCAACGTCGCGGGTTGTGCCTCTAGCGCTCGCCAAGGGGAGAAGCGTCCCGTGGCGTCTTCGACTGCAAGCTGCCGACGGGAAATCCTCGCCAGCCAAACAGCCGCGGCCTGTGTCTGTCTGGCACTCCTCAAATCTCGGGGGCTCTCGTGTACAAGACGGTCCTTGGTTCTCACGGCGCGTCCCTGAGGCAGGACGAGGACGGGGACGAGGAAACCCAGGCGCTGGCCCCGGACAGCCGCATCACAGCGCGCCGAGCAGGCTGCTGGTCTCCGGAATAAGATGCCGACCGGTCCTGGCTGAGTTCGCTCCTCCGTCGGTAGAACCAGGCACATCGGAGCCTCTCAAGCCTACTTGATAAGTATGTTTCGCCACAACAGTACCTTGTTCCACGTGGTGGCCTCAACCCCTCACAGGCTGACTGGGGCCGAACAGGTGACCTGGTCACCTGGGTGTAGAATCCAAGTTCCCCCTTGTTTGTGTCGGCTCCGTTTAAAGATGGCCCCCTTCCCGCCGCACAGGCTCCCCGTGACCCCCCTGGCCGTGTAGACTTTCCCGCTGTGGCTGCGACTTTCCACCTCTGCTCCCGCGTCCTGGCCGCATGGATATCTCCCCTTCACATCCCCCAGCCCCCAGGCCGGGGACGCTGGGCCGGCCTCTGAGGGGAGGCTCATGCTCACGGGGGTCCCTACTTCCCACACCCGGGGACCCCCACCCCTGCACCTCCCCCGCCTCTCTGGTGCTTCCCTGCTCCGAGCCAGAAGGCCGGTCTGAGTCCCCTGCCGGTTCCCGGTTGCTGAGCTGCGTTGGGCTGAGCCTGGGGTTCAACGCTTGGGTGTCTGTCGTTGGGTCTCAGATCTTGAGGTCACAGGACCTCTTTTCCTCGCACTTCCCCAAATGAGACGGATCTTCCCACCCCAGGATGGGCTCTCACCTTGTCACCTCGCCAAACACCGCACTCACCCGGAGTATGAAAGAAGACGTGTGCGAAGGCAGGTATGCCCGGAGCCAGCTCGCGGGTCTGCGTGCCGAGAGGGCGGGTGCTCCTGCAGCGAGTGGAGGCGACCCTGTCAGAGCTGCACCCCGTCTTGTGGTCTTGTCCAGATTCCCACTGGGATGTGGCGGCTAGGGGAAGGGCCTGGGAGTCTGCCTTCCTAACAAGTACCCTGGTGCTGCCGATGCTGGGGGTCTCGAAGCACCCACAGCAGCTGGCCTGGATGCATGCAGTCAGGGTGACAGCCGTGTGGCTGGGGCACCCTGCGTCCCCGCTCGTGTCCCCGAAATGATGACTGGGATGCCCCTCTCCTGGGGCTGTGGGTAGCGTGGGAAGTTGTACACGTACCTGTGTGGTTCTCAAAGGGTCACGGTGTCAGGCAGATCACGCCGCATCCTCACACAGGCAAGAGGCGCAGGAACTTTAGCAATAAAAATAAATGAGCTGCCAAGCCACAAAAAGACACGAAGAGACGTAAGTACACGTCGCTAAGCGAAGGCAGCCAGTTTGAAAAGGGTGTGCACGCACCGTATGATTCCAACTCTGTGGCATTCTGCAAAAGGCAGATCTGAGACAGTAAGATCAGTGGTTGCCCAGGGTTTAGAAGGAGGGAGGGGTGAACAGGCAGAGCCCAGAGGACTTTGAGGGCAGTGAAAGGCTTTCTGGAGGCTGCCTTAAAGGCGGATTCGTGCCACTATATACATGTCAAACCCGCAGAACGCACCACACAGAGTGAACCCTGGTACGAACTCCAGACTTCAGCGAGCAAAAGTGTATCAACGTTGGCTCATGGGTCCCGAAGAACGCACCCCACGGATGCAAGACGTTAATAAGAGGGCAGCTGTGTCGTGGGGATAGTGGGAGCCCCGTGCTTCCCCCGGATTCTTCTGTAACCCTAAATCTGCTCCGCACTGCCCAGGAGTTTTGCCCTGCAGGGCTGGACCTGCCCGAGGTCTGGGCCCCGGGGGACGCATCTCACAGACTGCCTGCCCACCTTAGTGCCCCGCAGGTAGCAGGTAGCAGACCATCTTGATCTCTGTCCAGGCAGTCAATGCCCCACCCACGGCCCTGCCCTGCCCTCTGCTCCCAAGCCTCCGCCTAAACTGAAGTGCGATTCGACACGTTCTCGTGGAACGGAGACCACTTGTCTACAGAAGCAGTTGTTAAAAATGCTTTCGTCCTTGTCGTCGCTGGAAAATTAGAGGTCAGATGACCGTATAATTTATCGGTGAAACTAAGACACACTGGAGAGCAAATGGCAGGGGAGCGCTACAGATAATCATATTTATATGATTTAAAAAGATCCGGACGTTTATGTGTCTGTGTGTATATGTATGAAGAACTGTGTGTACACGTTAATAAGTCTGTGTACAAACATATCTATATACACAGACACAAATCAATTGGTTTTATTACACTGATAGGGCTATGAAATAAAATTGTATTCAAAAGTCATTTTCAGAAATAAAATTTATTCTGAAAACAGCCTATCTTTGTGATCATTGGAGCACAATTTAAAAATTTCCTTCATGTTCATTGTCTAAATTTTAAACTAAAACCACAGTTTAATAATACTAGTGTGTGCCCATGTGCTTTGACCTATTTCTTATTCATATCTGTGTCCAACTTACATTGCTAGTATTTTTCTGAAGAGTTTATTTTCAATGTGTCTTTTCTTGTCGTAGTTTCAAAACAGTGTCCATAATTTTTTTTCAAAGTTCAATTTTGGGAGGAATGCATTACAGTGATGAAAAATTCAGACGACCCTTCTCTTTATACCATAATGTTCTTTATTGACAAAATATTGTCTCTATGGTTACTGAAGTACCTGGTAAGCTCAGAGCAATTTCTGCTAAATGTGGATATTCTCATGCCTAACCTTTCATTGACATGCCTGAATATATCATCCTGTGTATTTTCATTTATACACTGCACCTGATTCTTTAGGCTAAACGGAAATAATACATAAAACATGACGTCTTGAATGGTTAGGAAGGACTAAGGAAAACTTTGCAGATAAATGTAAAAGACTATTGTCCTTTTTCCTTCTTTGAGATCCATACGGTGGTTTAAAGCAAATGCAGAGTATTGCGCTCTGAGATTTGTAACATATGTAGACAGGAATAATACATGTGATAAGTATCACATGAAAGGCCAGGGGACAGTAAATGGACCTACAGGTTTGCAAGACTCATATCATATATGAAGTGATGCAGTTATAATACTAAATGTACCATTAAAAAGTTAAAGGCATATGTAATCATGTCTAGATCAACCACAATAGATACACTGCAATATGCATTTGTATTATCTATATCTGTATCATCTGTATCACCTATATCTATATCCTTTTAACTTAAGATACAAAAGGCAGAACTGGAATCAGATGGAGAAAACAGCAAATTGACGGAGTAATCAAGCTATTTCAGTGATCTCATTAACGTAAATTGGATAAACACTCAATAACATGCCGGGATTTACAAATTAACATAAAAATACAAGACTCGACTATATGCTGTCTATGGAGTGCTCTTTAAATATAATAATGAAGAGAGGAAAATGGATGGAAATGGAGGGGGAAATCTCTACCGTGCAAACAGCGTAAGAAGGCTAGAATAGCTATATTAATGTCAAATAAAGTCCACCTCAAGATGAGGCGTATTCATAGAAATAAAGATGGGCATTTCATAACGAAAAGGGGCAAATTTGTGAAGAAAACATACAACCGTACATGTGGACATGCTGCTAAGCAGAGCTTGAAACCACAAATTATAAAAACCTCACAAAATCAAAGGGAAAAATAGACAAGTCTGCATTCATAGTTGCAGATTTTACTCCCTCTTTCTCTCAGCAATTAATAGACCACACAGGCCGAAACGATCAATACTGTCAGGGAGGATCTGAACACCATCAATCACCTGCAAATTGATACTTGCAAAGTACTACACAAAATGACCTCTTTCCGATATGTACACGGGGTAGTCACCAAGATAGAGCCCACTCCAGGCCCTTAAACAAGTATCAGTAAAATTAAAATGATTTTAATAATACAGAATGTGTTCTCCAACTAGAATGGTGTTAAGTTAGAACTCCACGGCAGTATAATATCCAGACAAAATCCATACATGTAGAAATTAGATATTACACTCCCAGATAATCATGGGTCAGAAAGGCAGCACCAAGGAAAGAGAAAGTTTGTTTTTTTTTTTACCAGAATGTTAATGAAAATATAATGTATTAAAGATCTGCAGGATGTAGTTAAAGCAGTGCTTTTAGGGAAACTTGTAGCATTAAATGTTTGTACCAAAAAATAATAACGATATAAACTCAATGATATAAAGTTCCATCTTTAGAAGCTAAAAATAGAAGGAAAGTTAACTCAAAGTTACTAAGGATGAGGAAATAATAAATATAAGAACTGAAATCAATAATATAGTGAAAAGAAAAACAAAGATGTTAACGAATCCAAAAGTGATTTTTTTGAAGAACAAGAAATTGATAAGTTTCTAGTATGATTCATGCAGAGAGAGAGAGAGAGAGAGAGAGAAACAAGTATGGGCAACATGAATAAAAGGAAGGACATAACACTAGATTCCGTAGACATTAAGAGGAAATAAAAAAATTTTAGGAAAATTTTGCCAGTATATTTAACAAGTTAGGTAAATGTATTGAAATTAAAAGTATCATAATTGACTCAAGATGAAATAAAATTGGAGAGCCCCAAATCTGTAACGGAAGGGGAGAGGAACCCTTTCCATGAATTGAAGACTCCACCCATGTGACACATCATCACTGCTCCCTGAGTCGGTTATTAGATTCCATGCCATCCCCAAAACCAGTCTACAAGGCATTTTTGTAGAATTTGCCTACTTGGCTTGAAACTTTATAAAGAGATGGACAGCATCTAGAATATTTAAATAAATCTTTACAAAAGAACAAAGTTAGAAAACATACACACCTGACTTCAAAACTTACCCTAAAGCTAGAGCAATTAAGACAATACGGAAGAATACAAGGCCTGATTACTGAAATAGCACACAGGGTCCCCAAACACAGTCCCTTAATTTTTGAACACTGCCACTGAAGTCGTACAATATAAAAAGGAAAATCATTTCAGCAAATGGTGCTGGAAACACAAGAAATCTTTAGGAAAAAAAAACAAACGTCAACTTCTATCCCACAATGTATACAAACATTGAAAACCATGAAGGTTCTAGAAGAAAACACAAAAGAATAACTTCCTGAGCTGGAGATAATGCAGTTTTTTTGATATACAGAAAGCAATAAATGTAAAAGTACAAAAGGTGATCAATTTTGACTTCATCAAATTTATACCAGCACGAAGAGAATGGATAGGCAAGCCATACATTGGCAAATAGATAGATAGATAGATAGATAGATAGATAGATAGATTCTGACAAAGACTTTTATCAAGACTCTCTTTTATCAAGACTTTATCAAGTCTTTTATCAAGACTCTATAGTTTTATCCTAAAACTCAGTGAAGAAAAGATAAGCTAATTAAAACTGAGCAGAAGATTCTAAGAAAGATGCACAAACGGTCAGTCAGCACATGAGAAAGTGCCCATCATCATTAGACCTCAGGGAATGCAAATTTCAAGCAAAATAAAGTGAATCACTCACTCACAAATAATAAAAACGCTGAAATTAAAACCATTCACAGCAGAAAATATCGGTGAGGCGGCAAATGAGTCAGAACCTTCGTACATTTTTGGTGACATTTTTGAATGCCGTCAACTACTTTGGAAACTATGGGGCAATTTCTTCTCAAACAAACATATGCCCATGAAATAAGTCCTAAGTCTACAAAAATACTTACTTGATACCGTTCCTAACAGCTTTACTCATAATAGCCCCCAACTGGAAACAGCCCATGCGTCCGTCAACAGGGTGACTGAGAACAAACCACGGTAGGTTCCTTACATGAACGAACGGTTTCCCGTTCGGCAATGAAAAGGAAAACCAATACTAATGATCCACAACCACATGAATGAATCCCCAAATCATTAGGCTGAGTGAAAGAAGCCTTTCCCCTTAAAAAGTCTGTTCCATGTGATTCCACATCTTTGAGGTCCTAGAACACATCGGACTCCTCTATGGTGAAATAAATCAAAGCAGCGGTTGCCTGTTGGGATGGAGGTGGATGGAAGAAGACCGGAGGAGATGGAAATGTTCCGCATCTTTTTGGGCTCAGCCAGCATATTTACTAAATTTCATCAGATACTACCCTAAAAATTGGGTGCATGACAGAATGCAACTTCTAACCAAAAGGAATTATAAATATACATATGTATATAGTCGGGTTAGTAATCTGCCTGTCGAAATATTCAAGGACAAAATGCACTGATGTCTACAACCTACATTACAAACAAATCTGGGATGTCTGGGTGGCTCTGTCGGTTGAGCGTCCAACTTTGGCTCAGGTCATGATCTCATGGTTCATGGGTTCAAGCCCTATGTCGGGCTCTATGCTGACAGCTCAGAGCCTGGAGCCTGCTTCTGATTCTGTGTCTCCTTCCCTCTCTACCCCTCCCCTGCTTTCATTTTCTCTCTCTCTCTCTCTCTCTCTCTCAAAAATAACAAACATCAAACAATAAATAAATTAAAAATAAATGAATAAATCCAAAAAATAAGATGGATCGATGAGTAACTATGTGGATAATTTGTGAAAAGCACGCATCTCAAATTGTTAACGGAACAATAGAGACAGAACATGCACGGGCGTTCTCTCTAAAATTCTCTCAACTTTTCTGGAGGTTTGAAACTTTCCATAATACAACGTTGAGGAAACACGAGTTTCATCCAAACTTCTTCCCACATGTTGACGCATTCCAAGACGCAATTGTAGAATTCCCAAATTAAATCTTATCACCTCTCAGTGTTCAATACCATCCATTTCCTGTTTGCTTTAGGGCAGAAAAAGATCTCCAGAATCGCAAATTGCTAAGCACTTTCAGGCTCAAGTTATTTTTGGAACTTTGTACGTAGAATTCTTTGACTCGAGAGTTTGAAAATCAAAGATTTTTGAACACAGTGTAACTAGAATGTGGAGGATTTCTTTCCATGGCATTTAATACCCTTGGGAGGCACTAAGCTTCATTGAAATGGCACTTTTTTAAGGGTCAAATACGTTTAAGACCCAATCGAGTAGAAGCCGCAGGGGAAGTGCTGATGAAGTTTTCATACCCACAGTCAGCTTCCTTACAAACCTGTTGCCATTTACTTGAGTTGTGTATGCACGTCAGTATTTGCAAATCCTTGGTTGGTGTGGTATCACAATTTGGATGTGGTCAGGAACTAGAGATGCGCCACAATCATTTCCAAGCTCCAAAGGTTCTTGGTGTAGTCAAGTGTTCTATTACAACTCTATGCCCCGTCACACTTCGTTAAAAATTTCTGTACAAAACCAAATGGTTTTCTCTTCAATGTTAAATTTGTAACAGAATTCCCAGTGAGTCAAGAAGACCTTGGCACCAAGAACTTGCCAAAGCTTTCCTTTAATGTTATTAATTGTATTCAAAAGACCTCATTTTTTAAAATGTTTATTTATTTTTAACAGAGAGAGAGAGAGCATGAGTGGGGATGGGGCAGAGAGAGAGGGAGACACAGAATCTGAAGCAGGCTCCAGGCTCTGAGCTGTCAGCACAGAGCCCCACATGCGGCCCGAACTCACAGACCGCGAGATCATGACCTGAGCCGAAGTCGGACGCTCAATCGACTGAGCCCCCCAGGCACCCCAATAAGACCTCACTTTTAAAAATGAATGAACTGAATTACTGCTTTCAGGATCTGATGACGCTGGCATAAGGCTTCGTTATTTAACCGTTTGCAATGTTCTTTTCTGATAGTTTGCCTGGCATGCTACAAGTTGTTGCTTTACTTTTCAGAAGCGCACGATCAACGAGTGAAATTCACTTTGAAAGAGCCAGTTTTCGTAGTTGAGGACACACAGCTTAAAGTAACGACTAACGTCTGAAGAAGACTCAGATGGTCCTTCAGGACATCTGTGCCTTCTGGTTTGCACACGGACAGCGGTATCGAAATCCTGGCGAAGACGCGTGTTCACGCAGAGACATACACCTTGTTGAGAAGCAGAAAGTCAGGTCTTGATTTCCATTCAACAAACAGGTGGTTTATTTTTGAATGCCTTCTTAGTGAAGGTTGTTGAAAAATAAATGTCTTCCGCCAATCCAGTAAATGAAAGATTCATACCATACGGCAAAAGACAAGCTGGGGCAAGAGAATTCAGACCGCAGTCTACATGCTCTGTGGGGCGGGCTCTCCTGCCTTCACCGCCCCCCACACACACACCTTTCATGCCCCCCATGGGTCAGGAAGGTCCTGTGCGGAATTCTTCACAGTTAATCACAATCTCAGCTACAGTGCTGGACAAGAGCACAGTGGAAGCCGAATGTGCAGGTGGAAGGGGACTGAATCCCCCTGGCTTATTTTAGTGCAGCTATTAATAATAAGTCGCTTAACAAAGAAACATCTGGCACAAAAGTGCTAAGCAGGGCAGGGGTCTGAGACATTCCGGCAAACTGGGACACGTGGTCATCCTACTAAAGGATGTTCCAGATGGTCCCACAGAATACAGACGGACCCGGGGTCAGATAGGTATGCCTGCGGCCCTGTCCCAGGTGAGTCCCTGCACGGCCGGGCTGTGCCAGCCTTGTTCAGACAGAGAGCTCCTGTCTCCCTTGACAACGAAGGTGAGTCTAGACGTATTCGTGCAAGCGACTGATCTATTTTCCAGGTATATGTAATTAACTATCTCTCATGTATAAGGAAGACATAAAACCTCATTTATTTCAGAGCAATCTCCATGGAGTTCATAGATAGAGGGAATTATCCTGCCTTTAGTTTCTGAGATGTTGGAATATTAGAGATTCAGATTCTGCTTGTCTGCGAATAATTCCCCAGATCCCTCGGGTGGCGAGGGTGGGTGTGCTCAGCACAGGCCTGGTCTGCCTGCTACCTCGGAGGGCCTCACAGAAGAGGTTTGGGGGTATTTTTGAGCCAAGTGTCTGGTAATCAAATGCCAACAAATACTAGCAGATTGTGTCATTGTTTTTCTTTCTCTGTTATCATTTTTGTACCGTGACATTGAGGCTGTAGTTGAAGCTGAGACTTCAACCTAAGATGTAATGATGCAAGATAGATAATTTAGCAATGGGTTTTCCGGCTTACAAAGGAAGGATGACACTTTATGTAAATCTTGTCGGTAAAACCATGCTAATGTCAGAAATATTAAAATGGGGGGCACCCGTGGGGCCCAGTCAGTTAAGCACCCGACTCTTGATTTCAGCTCAGGTAGTGATCTCACGGTTCGTGAGTTTGAACCCCACATCCGGCTCTGCAGTGATGGCACGGAGCCTGTCTGGGACTCTCTCTCTCCCTCTCTCTCTGCCCCTCTTCTGCTCTCTCTGGCTCTCAAAATAAAAAAAAAACTTAAAGAAAATTAAAAAAAGAAAAAAGAAATACTAAAATGGGGACGAAAACACACTGAATCTTAGGACGCAAGATATTTCAACTTGGAAGTTTTGCTTTGCAGGACATGCAGCCCTCAGGCACTAGTCTGACACTTCTCGATCAACACATACTAGCCGTGCACACACCAGGCAGCAACTGTCAGGCTGAACCCTAGGAAACTGACATCTTGGCGTAACAAGAACACTAGGACACGGGCAGTTCCGTAGGCTTCAGCTTCATATAATAACAAGAAAAAATGGCTTCTGATTTTGGGTCCGTTATCTTGTGCCTCACATAACGTGACTTTTGCTAACTCGTCACAAAAAGAGACACGAGTTAGACGTCATTATCCCACTTCCACGGAGGCGGACACGTAGACACAGGAGCGCACTGGGTTCTAACTGGTGTGGAGAACAAAGGCAAAAGAACGTTAGAAAACATTAAACTTCCTTACAACCCACAGCCCGTTGACAGGTTCTTGGGACAGGCCGGGTGACCCGCAGAGCTCAGCTGCCTCCAGGTTAGTGCTTTGCTAGAGGCAAAAGGCAACCTTAGCTTGACATTAGCCCGACCCCCAGGATCCTATAAGTCTCTAACATGTGAAAATTCCTTTGGAAACTTCCTTTATCTCTACTCCTGCAAGATAATAGGTTAGCAACCATCCCTCAAGCACGCGGCCCCTGATATCCACTTGAAGGTCTCATGACTGAAGGTTCACTAGACAGTAGTCAATGACCCCTCAAGGTCCTGGAAACCTTGCTTCCAAATGCCCTACAGACTCACGTCTATGCTGTCCCTAACCCCCTCCCCACTTGAAGGTAGATAATCAGCCACTCCTCACAACCCAGTGTAGCTCTCTCTGCCCACAGGGAGGTCCTGTCCCCGTGCTTTATTAAAATCACCTTTTTCTGCACCACAGATGTGTCAGGAATTCCTTCTTGACCGTTTGCTCCCGGACTTCAACAGTTCACCTCGCTAACCACTGTCACGGCCGCAAAGGGGTCCTCCTGCAGGCGGGTGGAGGACCCGCCCCTCCATTCCTGCTGTCCCCAGCCTCTCTGCTCCGGCTCCGGGCTGAAAAAGGACCTCCCCATCTGTCAAAGCGCCACCAACCCACCAGGGGCTCTGGTCACAGCCACCGCTGCTCAGAATCCCTTACGCACGCCGCTGTCCAGAGTGAAGATGCCACGAGAACAGAATCCCCGGCTCCAGAAAGATTTATTCTTGTGACGCCAAATGATCAAATGCCAGCTCTGCCGGCGGCCCGGCCCTGGATGCTGAGCGGACATAGCGATTCAGCAGAAGAGGGAAAGAACTTCTCACCCCCAAGGGGCACCAGATAGAACCCCCTGCCTGTGATCTGCACCTCAGGGTGGGCAAACATCCCACTTCCTGCAGGGACTCCTCAGGGACTGATGGCTGTTGAGCCTTTGCAGGGAGGGGGGTATCACACCTCCAGAAGGCCCACGTGTACTCTTTTGCTTTGAAGACTCTTACACCTTCCCTTCAAGTTTGGAGGAAGCATAGTAGAAAGTGTCCATGCGGTGTATGCTCAACATAAAAAGATTAGAGTTCATTAAAGGAACATTCCAGGATGCATCACTCAGTTTAAAAAGGGGGAACACAAATAAACAGTGTTTGCCTCCGTGCCTAGACTCTGCGTCCCCAGAGATCAATGCTAACTCGAATTTTGTGCAAGCAAATCCCCCCTGCCTGTCTTAGTGGTTTGACCGCCTATGAAGGTATTCTTAAAAAAACAGAGTTCAGTTTTGCCAGGTTTTGGATCTCCAAGGAAGGAGTCATGCTGTAGGAATGAGCCTGGCCAGTGCGGTGATCCAGGGTGCGGACGGGTCGTGGGGCCTGGCCCGAACCCCGCCTCCTCCCCGTGTCCCCTGCCCCGGCTGAAACAAGCCCTCCAACACCATCCTGGTGAAAAGCTTCCTCTTCCTCTTCGCGGCCAAGAGTTTCCTTGTTATCATGACTGATACTCATTTGATAAAATGATACACGTCTATCGGATTTCCTGATGCCGCGTTTTCATATTGTACAAAACTCGCGCTCTAGAAATATCACCCCCCGTTTTGTCACAACGGATCACGTGTTGTAGGTGTCAATGGATTCACTTTACTCATATTTTGTTGAGGATGATCGCATTTGATTCGTCATGCGGATTGGCCTGTGATTTTATTTCTTGCACTACCTGTGTGAGGGCTTAGTACCAGTGTCCCAACAAGCTCACAAAGGGAATGTCAAGGGTTTCTTTTTATTCCATTACCCGGAAGGGGTTGACAAGGAGATGTTGTTCTACCCACAAAGGCTGAAGTGCTTGTCTAAAACTGATTGGACCTTGAGGAATCTGCATAGAGACATTTAAAATTACTGTTTCAAGTTCTATAATGGTTTCTTCTCGACTTGATGGGTAATTCACATTTTTTTTTTCCAAAACGTACCATACGACTTAATCACTTTTATTTAAAAATAATTAATAATATCCTCTTTTTTTAACCTTGGAATCTCTGGCAGCAACGCATTTAGTATTTTCCATTCCTCTCACTCTCTGGGCTTCAGCCTGAATATTTTCTACTGAGTTATATCCCAGTTCACTAATCTTTTCTTTGATGAGAAGAATTGGCTGTTAAACTCACTGACTGAGTCCCTAATTTTAATTATTAATACTTTAATTCAAAAATTTCCATTTCATTAGTTTCCTATTGCTGCTATAATGAATTACAACAAACCCAATGGCTTAAAACCACACAGGTTTATCATCACACAGGTTTTCGTTGTACCAGACATTGTCAAGGATTTCAGAGATCCGGATGTGAGCATCTCTGGGGAGGGCATCCGTGTCCCCTACCATAGTCTGCCATCTGGCCTCCAAGGGTTCATGTCTGTCCCACATGAAAACATATTCACCCCCTCTCTATGTTCCCCAAATTCTCAACCCACTGCACCATTAACACAACGTCCAAAGTATCATTCAAACCTCATCAGTTTCGAAGTCCTAATCTAAGACTTAGGGTGAGCATCTGTACATCATCCACCCTGGGGCAAAATTCTTCTCCACCCGGAAACTGGTAAAATCCAAGAAACAAGCCAGCCGCTCTTAAAATTCAATTGTCGACAAGCATAGGATAACAGTTATAGATATTTCCCTTCAAAAAAAGATGAAAATGGAAGGAAAAAAGGAGTCATTGGTCCCATGCAATTTTCAAGTCCTGCCAGACAAGCTCCCCTTGCTTTCAAGGCTGAGGGGATGTTCTGTGATCCCCGCCATCAATGCCACCCTTCCTGTCCCGTGAAGGGTAGCACACGCAGCTGAATCATTTTATGAACTTATTCCTCGCCTGTAGATTTTTTGGGTCCAACTGTCTTCTCTCTTCTCAAACGCTCTTTGTCCCTTTTGGTGCGAATGCCAGGCAGTGTTTCTGCTGGTACCATGTTCTCAAGAACCTTGTGGGTCTTCCGTGTGCATCATGGAGATCCACTCCACTAGACCTCGGCCCCACCACACATCTTCTTTTCCAGATGATCCCATCTCTGTCTCCAGCTCCCGCTGAGCTGATGCTGGAAAACCCATGAGCCCCTCATTTCTTCAAAGAGCCCCTGTGGACTCAGTAATCTGATGTGATCCTTCCAAGGTGCGAGGGAAGAGGTTTATAAAGCCACACCCTTGGCTTTCCCTCCAGAACGCCCTTTCCTGACCGCGACTCTCTGATTTCAGCATCATTTACAACCCGGGGAGTCTGAAATCAGCAAGTCCTGCCCTTGGTCCCTCATAGTTCTGTCCTCCAACTGTTTTTATTGTTACATTTACTAGACACAGCAAGAAGAAAACAAGCTTCCATTGACTGAGATTCCCGGACATTGTTCCTGCTCGTAAACTCTGGAAAATCCTTGGCCATCTTCTCTTTGGAATGTCACCTCTGTCCCATTTTCTTTTCTCCAGCTTTCTGAGTCTCCAATCCAGGCCTCTTAACTAATCTCTTTCTCATGCGTCTGTCTGAGTCACATTCTGGTGACTTCTTGATATTTAAGATATTTATTTGCTGGGGTCCCCAGGTGGCTCAGTCGGTTAAGCCCCGACTTCAGCTCAGGTCATGATCTCACGGTTTGTGGGTTCAAGCCCCGCGTCGGGCTCTGTGCTGACAGTTCGGAGCCTGGAGCCTGCTTCGGATTCTGTGTCTCCCTCTCTCTCTGCCCCTCCCCCACTTGTGCTCTGTTCTCTCTGTCTCTCAAAAATAAATAAATGTAAAAAAATTAAAACAAAGATATGTATTTGTTTACTTTTACTGTCTCCTTATTTCTTTGAATGCGACTAACATTTGAATTACCATTTAATTTGAGTTCTGTATTTTATAAATTTTGGCTCCTCATGTTGTGCCTCGTTTATTCTGTGGTTGCTGTTTTTGCTGACTTTAGTTTGTGGTAGGACGGTGACCTTGTAAAGTATCTTTTGACTCCTTTTCACTCCTCTAATAGTGAGATTATATTTTGATCTTTATCCAAGAGAATTCTCTTAGCATTGGATTCAAAGAGTGTTATTCCAGTGGGGATTTGTTCTTGTTTCTGGTGAGGAAACTTTGTTACTACAAACTCAGCGTCCCTTTAAACTAAATTCTGAATGTGATATTTTGCAGATCACCCAGCTGATATGATGTCACACCCCAAATTTTGCTATGAAGGCTTGTGTTGTGAATCCTCGAGTTAAAGTTTTGTTTTTTTTTTTTTCTTTTCCCTCCCGCTTTATAAAACACCAGGGCTCAGTCAGGTATTAATTCCCTCTGAGATTTTTCTTTTAGGACATGCACTAAAAATGCCCCCTGGTTGTACCCAGAAGATCTCTGATGTAAACCCTGTGATGGTGAATTTTGGGTTACCTTGATTGGGCTAAGGGATGCCCAGATCACTAGTAAAACATTAGTTCTGGGTGAGCCTTCAGAAGATGTTAGTAATTGAATCAGTAGTCTGGAGCAGACATCATCCTTATTTATTTCTTATTTGAAAGGTTTATTTATTTTTGAGAGAGACAGAGAGAGAGACAGAATGCAAGTCGAGGAGGGGCAGAGAGAGAGAGGGAGACACAGAATCCAAGCAGGCTCCAGGCTCCGAGCTGTCAGCACAGACACGGGGCTCGAACCCACAAACTGCGAGATCATGATCTGGCTGAAGTGGGACGCCCAACCAGCTGAACCACCCAGGCGCCCCCTAAACATCACCCTAACTAATGCATGTGGTCCTCATCCTACCTGCTGAGGACGTAAATGGGGCGAAAAAGGGGAAAAAAGCAAACTCGCTCTCTCTACTTGACTTGGGAGTCCACGGACATCCAGGCTCCTGGTCCTTGGGTTTTCAGACTCGAACCCTGACTCTGACTTATGTGACTGGCCCCAGTTCTCAAGCCTTGGGCTCAGGCTGAATCTGGGTCCGCCAGCTTGCCGATGACACAGCACGAGACTTCTCTGTACCCACCGCCAGTGGAAGCCAGTTTGTATCGTAAATCTGCTCTCTTAAACCAAATCATCACGTTGTACACGTTAAACTTACACAGTGAAATATGTCAGCTATTTTCCAATAAAACCGGAGGAAATATCTCCTCTTATGAAAAGCTTTATGTATCCTATTGGCTCTGTTTCTCTGAAGAAATCTTGCTAATGCCTCCCCACCCCCTAGCCTAGTGACTTTTTCTTGCATTGCCCACCGTAGAAGTCCTTGATAAGGGTCAGCTGTGGTCTTCAGGAAAGCAAGCACTGCATCTAACACTTGCTTCCTCTTCCAGATATGTTTCCCTTGTCTTTTCAGACTTAGAATTCCCTTACCATGCTGTCATATATTTGCTTAATTAAAAAAAAAAAAAAGACAGAGAAAGAGAGAAATCCATGTTACCAGCATTTATAGCTGTGGTTTACCAGGAGGGACGTCTCTATAACACTTCTGGAAATGATGTTTTGCTTGTTTTTTTTTTAATGTTTACTTATTTATTTTGAGAGGGTGGGAGCAAGAAGGGGAGGGGCAGAGAGAGGGGAGGAGAGAAAATCTCAAGCAGGCTCCGCGCTCTTAGCACAGAGCCCGACATGGCACTCGAACCCACTACTTTGAGATTGTGACCTGAGCCAAAATCAAGACTCGGTCACTCAATGGACAGAGCCACCCAGGAGCCCCGATGGTGCCTTGTTGAATTCTTGCTCGTCACCCCACCTCATTTCCCTTATCTGCCTACCCCTCCTCTGCTCCCCAATTTCACAATGCAGAAACTTCCAGTAGAGCGATGATCGTGTATACCAGTGACATGGTATCAGCACAGGCCCAGCACCCTTTTAGTGGAGTCTTAACAAAGGTGCAAATAACCAGAGTCGTGTTAAATAACAGCCAGTGACATTTGGGTATTTACTTACTAGAGCCATATTTGAACCCACGCCAAGTAATCTTATTGGCTTTGGGTTATTTCCTTTATCCTCTTCATGTTCATCATGTTCATCACAGGCCGCTGTGTTTTCTCTGTGGCTGATACACAAAGCGGAGGCTCCTCTGGACGGAGGCGGGAGGGGCCCCAGAAAGCACGCACCCTGGGAACAGCATTTTCAGGCAACAAGGCCGGGATCCAACCTCCTATCCTGGGTTGGGTAGACTTGGGGTCCCGGGCTGCCCTCTGTCAGGTTTCTTCTATCCAACTGTGTCATTGGAAAACAACAAAAGTGTGTCTCACAACAAAAGTGTTGTGAGAGAAAAATACCTGCATTCAATTGTACTATATCCTGCTCAGTTGGCAACTGCAAATGAAGTCAAGAAAAATCAAGTCTCAGATATGCAAAGGCTCTATCTTTGCATGGAGCACCCGTGTAACGCATCTGGAAAAACCACCTCCTGGCACGTCTAGTTGGTTGTGAGATGGGTTAGCAAAACTAGACAAGACAGAAGAACTACGGTAAAAGGGGCAACAGTGAGTCCTGGCCCAATTCAAACACACAATTCATGCCACTGAAGAGACGGCTCTGAGTGATGTGTCACTGATAATTCTTAAAATAGGATCCATATAGAGAAGATGTTTAAAAATCAATGAGCTTTGTCTACTTCCAGAATTCAGCAATAAAACCTGAAATTTGGGAAATTGAATTTGGGGAGAAATTAAGAGCGAAGATTTCTGGATCTCGGAAAGGCGGAGGGGCCATGCAGAAACTTAGCGGACCCTGACAACTAAAGACGTTGGTAAGACTTAGAAATCCTGTAAAAGGTGACAAAATTGAAGAACTAGCATTGCAGAGATGCCCCCAAAATCACTATTCACAAAGAGAAAGAAGAGATAACAAAGATAAAACTGAGACAACAAACAGTAAGGAAACAAAAGAGGTTAAAAGCCCAAAAAGCAATATGATGAAAATCTGACTGGAAAGTTTAAAGGGCTTAAATTCACTGCTAAAGACTTAAAGTGGAGCGGGTGCCCGGGGGACCCGGTCGGTTAGGTGACTGACTTGGGCTCAGGTCATGATCTTTCGGTCCATGAATTTGAGCCCTGAGTCAGGCTCTGTGCTGACAGCTCAGAGCCTGGATCCTGCTTTGGATTCTGTGTCTCCCTCTTTCTGCCCCTCCCTTGCTCGTGTTCTGCCTCTCTCTCTCTCTCTCTCTCTCAAAA
The DNA here is from genome assembly GCF_007474595.2 of Lynx canadensis. NCBI lineage: Eukaryota > Metazoa > Chordata > Mammalia > Carnivora > Felidae > Lynx > Lynx canadensis. The sequence goes on along the minus strand of NC_044309.1, from coordinate 139,157,159 downwards.
ATAAATGAAAACATTTACAAATTAAAAAAAAAGACTCTTAAAGTGGAAAAAAAAACCCAAAGTCTGTCTGTATGTCATCTAATCAGACACTTGACTGAAGCCAAGAGGTTTGGAAAGTTGAAACAAGAAGGGGCGGGCAGATATGTTCCAAGCAGATCTCAGCAAAGCACAGAGGCAATAATGACCCAGGATAAAGTATGAGTCAAGGTAAAAATAAAAATTAAACAGGACAAAGTGGGCAATGTTTTATTGATTAGGTGTTCATTCTGATACAAGAGGATGACAGTTATGAACCTTTATGTGCCAAATAACACGGAATCAAAGCAGAGAAAAAAAGAATCAGACTGAAATGTGAGAAGCATGTGTCAGATACCCAAAAGCAGCCGAACATTCTTTTGTTCTTTGACAGGTCAAGTAGGCAAAGAAGTTAATAGCGATGTAGGAGTACTAATCATTATAAATAATACCATGTATGCAATAGTTATGAAATGCAACACGTAGCTACCAGTGAATAATCTCTCTTTACAACATCATGTGATATAGAGTTACATTATTCTTTTTTTTTCTTTTTATTTATATTCAAGTTGGTTAACACACAGTGTAGTCTTGGCTTCAGAAGTAGAACCCAATGAGTCATCTCTTACATGCAACACTCAGTGCTCATCCCGGAAAGTGCCCTCCTCAATGCCCATCACCCACATCTAACTTGACCCCACCCACCTCCCCTCTCCAGCAACCCTCGGTTTGTTCTCTGTATTCAAGAGTCTCTTACGGTTTGCCTCCCTCTCTGTTTTTGTCTTATTAAATTATTATTCAGTATTATTAAAATTACATTACCCTAAACTCAAAGTAAACCTCTCTGATGTATAGAAAGCAGAGATTGAATGTGGTATAATTGTGTGATCATCAGTATTATCACAAAAAGCAACACTTATACATAAAACATTTATTAAACAGATATTTATGGAGGGCCTTCTAGGTTCAAGGCTATGTTCGAAGTGCTAAGGATAAAACAATGGCAAAGCAGGTAAAGAAAGCCTTATCCAGATGTTTGCATTAAAATTTTTTTTAATGTTTATTTATTTTTGACAGAGATAGAGACAGAGCATGAGCAGGGGAGGGGCAGAGAGAGAGGGAGACACAGAATCTGAAACAGGCTCCGGGCTCTGAGCCGTCAGCACAGAGCCCAACGCTGGGCTCGAACTCATGTAGTGTGAGATCATGACCTGAGGCAAAGTCGGACACTCAACCGACTGAGCCACCCAGGTGCCCCTGGATGTTTGCATTTTAGTAGAGGCAGACACAGAGTAAGCAAATACATATGATGCAGGATGATAAGAACTGTGGGGGGAAATTAGCAGGAAAGTAGAGGGGGAGCTGGCAGAGGGGCGGTCCCCGTTGGTAAGGTAGGCAGACAGGGGAGATCCTGTTACAAAATTGACATTTGGGCCAGAGCCTGAAGGAGGTGAGGGAGCATGCCATATGCACCTCTCTGAGGACATGTGTCCCCCGCAGAGGGACCAGAACATGCCAAGACCCGGGGGACTCAAGGAAAGGCCAGGAGGTCAGTGGAGCTGGACACAGTTGGAGGCATCGTGTCAGTAGATGAAGTCCAAGAAGCAGTGACAGATGGGTTGGAAGGAAAAGCTCTTCTCTTGGTGACATGAGAACCACTGGAGGGTTGGGAGCCACGGGGTCTTGTTGGCTGCCGTGTGGAGAACAGCACAGAACAGAGACAGTTGTGAGCAGAGAGCCTGCTAGGAGGTCACTGAACTGTCAAGCAATCGTGGCACCTGGGTGGCTCAGTCAGCTAACCATCCAACTCTTGGTTTTGGCTCAGGTCATGACCTCACAGTTTGGGAGTTCAAGCCTCCCCATCTGGCTCTGTACTGACAGTGCGGAGCCTGCTTGGGATTCTCTTTCTCCCTCTCTCTGCCTCTCCTCCCTCCCTCTCTAAATAAATAAACAAACATCAAAAAAAAAAAAAAAGAAATCATGGCGGTTTGGTTGAGCATGAATGGGGCAGTAAGAAGCAGTCACCTTCTCAAGGGACACCCCCCATCGCCAGTTCCTGTGTCTCACACAGCCCCTAAAGGGGGTTTCCATCCTCCACACTCCCCTGCTGTGTGCCCTTTGGGGTCGCTGCCTATTGTCACAATCTCCAGAATCTTCCATTTCTTCCTTGGATATTCTGTCTCTCTTCTGGCTTGAGCTCTGGCCCCGCCCTTAGAGCAGTGACTGTCTCTCTGTCACTTTGGAACTACTCACCCCACATGCCTGGACCTCCAGCCTGGGAGTCGGGTCAGTGTCCTTGTACACGTTTGTTGCACCCAAACCCATTTTTACCTTCTTCTTTGTCCAAAACCCTCACTTCCTTAAACCATATGTCATCCCATCAGCTGCCCATCCCGTGTGGCCATCACCTGTGGTTCAGGTCTCTCCAGTGTTTATTAAGGACTCTGGAACCTGCCCCTCTACCTTGGTGGTTGCCGTGATGTCATTGCCCAGGGACATCCCTCTTGCTGTCACCACTGCTCAGTCCCCAGATTCCTCTGGGTCTCTTCCTGCGCCCCGTCCTCTCCCACGCCACGCCCGATGCACTCACAGCCCCACAACCCCTGGATTGCCCCCTCCACAGCCTCCTTATTCTAGTGCCTTCTTCAGGAGCCTTTGTTGTCAAAGTGAAGATCACAGCACTTTGATGTTGACTTAACTGCACCACCAGCCGGTGTCTTGAGATCCGCCAGCCCCTCCCCGTGTCCTGGCTTCACCCTTTGCTCAAATTAGATCCTATGATTCATCATCCCAAACCCTCTTCACCATCTCACCTCTCATTTCCTCTGGCACCGGGTCCCTTCCCTCCTCCACCCTGCACCCCCCACCCAGGCGCCGAATGTCGTTACCATCAAACACTCAGCCACGGTGCCAGGACTTTCATTAAATTCTCTATCGAAGGGGCAGGCGAAAGTGCTCCACAATCCCAACACGCTTATAAAATGTTTGCTTCTCCTCCCTGCAAAAGCACCACCCCACGCCCTCGCCCACCTCCGCAGCTCCTCACGGGACCTTCCCTGTCTTCATTCCCCAATCCACCTGCTCCCTGCTCTTATGCTCGCCCCTGCCACCCCCTTCTATATCCTGGCTGGTGCCCACTGTGACCCTTTCACTGCCTCCCCGGCCTTAGAGTCAGGGCTGTGCCCCCCTGTGACCTGTGAAGTCACTGGCTTTTCCCCACACAGGAGCCCTGGCATCAAACTTCTGAGCCCCTGTCTCCCTCCAGCCGCTGACCCCTCCAGCACACGGTCATGTGTGTCACCGATGTCACCACCTTCACTTCCTCTCTCCAAGCTCTCTTCTGGACTCCCTCCACTCTGACTTCTGCCTGCTACCCTCCTGACTCCCTTCTTTCTAATGATCGCCGCTGACTTCCCCATCCGCACACACAAGTCACTGGTATTTCCGTATCCCGTAATCCGTTTGGTCAACTACCTTCCCCTCGGGGCTTCTGGACACCACACGGTCCCAGCGATCACCTCCACCCAGTGATGACTCCCTGGGTCCCAACATTGGCCACTGGGCTCCAATATTAGTAAATCTAACTGCCTTTTCGACACTGGACGTCTAATGTCATCTCAGATTCATTTTGTCCACAACTGAACTCTTGGGTCCCTGTGCGTTTGTGAGTCTCCTCTACCCCTACACATGGCGTGGCGGCCCGGCGGCGCCCCTGATTCCTCCCGCTCTCCCCACTTCTCCACCTCCCTCACCACCACAGCCAGTACGGACAGCACCCCTTCCTCCTAAAATATCTCATCAGCTCCCTTCTGTCCATCCCACCTGCCACCAGCCGGTCCGGGTGATCTTCCTCTCCCTGCTAGACAGATGCCGCAGCCTCCAGGAAGCGTCTCGTCCTCCACTCTCGGAGGCTGACCCCAGGTAAAGCAAAACCAGCCGAGCGTGGCCCATTTCCTAGCAGGACACATCGAGATGATGCCTGAGGCTACCCGTTCCGTGTCCTTGCTGTGGCTTGTGATGGCAAGAGAAAGCCTGACTGTCCGGCAAGGTTAACTCAAGAAGACACACGCTTGCAGTGAATTGGGTCAATCCAGATTGGCCTAAAGTCAAATTGGATCATGAGCAGGAAGTGAGAAAAGCTTCACTAGAATTAAATGCTATTTAGATCATGTTTCTAGTGCCAGAAAAGATCTGGCTTCAACAATGGAGCAGAGAGCAATTTTTACCAAATAAATGATGGGGATGTCATCCCCTGAGACATTTAAAAATCTCCTTGGCATCTGGTTTTAATTAGGCTATCTGTTCACCATCATCCCCAAGATGGTATTTCTCAGGATTCCAGGATATAATTTCTGTTCCTCGTTCAACAACATTTGCTAAATGCTCGTCCTGTGGTACGCACCACGCAAGGTGCTCGGCACAACAAACGTGCGTCAGGTGTGGGCTGACAAGCATATACTTTTAGTAATTTGTGCCCAGGTATTCCACTCCAGAGGGGAAAAAAAAGCAAACTGAGTGTTAATGGAGTGTCTTCAGCATCTTCAGGGGCTCCCGCCTGGCACCCTCCAGGCACCTCAACACCAGAGCACGGCCTCCGAGGACAGCCGTCTGCTCCCTGAACAGCTGTCGGCGTCTGTCCTTCCCACACCAGGCTGGGGGTAGGTGGCAGGGCCTGGTAGGCAGAGACTCAGGCAGGATGAGCAGGCATCAGGCAGCCGCCCCGAGTCGCAGAATCCCTGGTCGGGAGCCCGGTAGGTATCACAGCGGGAAGGAAACGGAACCCTTGCCGGGGTCTCTCTCAAACTGCTGCTGGGGTTTTCAAAGAGGCTTCCACCCGGGGCGCCATTCCCACGAGATGACTGCAGGGGGAGAAGACGAAAGGGTATCTGTGGGCGAGGGGAGGACACAGCTTTGTGTCTGAACAATCTGAGGCACGGCGTCCTCACCCCGCGGATCCCAGGACTCAGCCACGAGAAGGAAGGTTCTGAAATGTGGAGCCCTCGAAACAAGTCTGTTCTACTCAGCCTGCCATTTCCCGAGTACCCGACTATGGATTCCCTGCGGTTGCCCTTCTTTTGGCCCCACTCTCGCGACCCCCACCGATGCGCTCGCGAGGCAGCCGGGACATTCACTTGCGTGTTTGGAAGCCAAGTGGGGAAGGCTGCAGGGGAACAGAGGTCTAGTGGGTGCTCCTGCCGGAGATGGGGAGGACCCGTCACCCCATCAGCTCCAACAGTGCATCCCTGGTGGGACTCTGGGGAGGGCAGGTCCGACTCGGGCACTCGTGTGGGGAGGGTGCTGTCTTCGGCTTAGATTCACACCAAGTAGGCAGAGCGATTAACTGGCATGTGGCCCGCTGGGACAGTACCAGCCCTGCCGGGAGGACAGAGCACGGGAAGGAGACGAGACAGGTGTCGAGCCAGGGACGCGGGGGCAACTTGCGTGAGCTACATTTATTGAACCATGCACGGACCACACAACGGGACTCCACACCTGCCTTGACCGGCCCTCACGACAGCTCTGTGAAGTTAATTCAGACAATAGGGGTTCAGAGCCCAGCAGTGTCCCCAGTTCACACAGAGAGAGAAGGCAGGGCCTTGCCGACTGGGCCTCTCTCCTGTAATACGCTGCCTTCAGGTGATGGCCAAGGTTGGGGAGGCTGGTGTCAAGGGTTGGGGCAAAGCTGCGGGAACAGGTAGGACCACACTGGCCACGGGTCTGAGGAAAGATGGCCTGAGCCAGCTGTCACCCGGGTCTGGGATGGTGGGCAGAGAAAAAAGGCCAACAGAGGCAGGAGGGCTGGGAAAAGTCAGAAGCGGGAGCCATGGCAATTCCTGGGTGTTTTCCGGCGTCAGGCTGGGATGGGCAGGGGTTAGACGTCACGTCATCAGGTGGGAGGTCTTGGGACAGACTAGGGGAGGCGGAGGCCGGAGCCCCAGCAGAAGGCTTGCCCACCTCAGTGGCACAGAAGCAGAGGCCAGTGCTTTGGAAAGAAGGGAACCAGTTCGAGCAGGGACGGAACTTCTGAACTGCAGGAGTTAAATAGTCACCCTCAGCGGATGGTAAACCAACTGATAACAGGGAGCGGCATGGCGGATGTCTCAGGTCCCTCGGCTTGGGGCCCAGCTCGCGGGTAAGCCACTGCAGTGGCGGCAGCCGTGGTCTGTGGGAACCACTCGCAGGCCACTGGGCGCCCGGGATAACGGGTGTGCGGCCGCAGGCCCTCACGGTGGGTGCAGGAGCCCCTCCCAGCACGTACACTGCCCCCTCGCGACTTCACGCGACCGTCAGCCAGGCAGAGGGCGCCTCTGTGCGGCAGGACGTCACAACCAAAGCTGCTGACCCCACGTGGGCATCCTGACACGCTCCGAGGATGCGGCTCACCGCAGGGCCGGGGCACATCTTGAATTCTGTCAAAACACGAGCCCTGGTACATCTTTAATTAAAAAAAAAAATTTTTAATTATTATTTTGTTTTTGAGAGAGAGATGGAGAGAGTGTGAGCCAGGGAGGGGCAGAGTGAGAGAGAGAGAGAGAGAGAATCCAAAGTAGGTTCCACACAGTCAGTGCACAGAGCCTGACACGGGTGTCGAACTCACGAAACCGTCAGATCATGACCTGAGCCAAAGTCAGACGTTTAACCGACTAAGCCACCCAGGTGCCCCTTTACATTTTAATTAAAAAATCCATACATAACATCATATTTATTGACTCTGCATCATGGTACACAATGCCCAAAATGTTTTCAGAGAATAGAGCTCATTGGTTCTCAAAAGAGAACCCTGACCCTGACCCTGAACCCTGACCCTGACCCTGACCCTGAACCTGACCCTGTGGTCAGGATTTTCCATTTCTGCTCTGACACATCAAAAGCTTGGAAGTTATCACACCTGTCCCTACAAGAAGAAAATACTCAGCAAACTGAAAATCAGTGAGGTCTGGGGGGCCCACCTGAGAAGTGGGGTTGTAGGCCAAGCCAACACCCTCACGTCTGGAGAGATGGGTGAATCCAGGTATAAAGTGACGATCTGTTTGTCTGGGGCAGAAGTTGCTGGAGCCATGAACTGGGAAGAAACTGAATGGTCAGTGTGACAAGTTTCTGGACGTTGAATGTGTACTGGTGTGGGAATGAGAAACGCCTAGGGGTCCCCATCATAAGGCCCCCCATGTTCATGAGCACCACATCCAGGAAGCCCACCAGGTTCTCAGGGTGAAGATCCAAACAGGGTTCTTGCCTGACTCTGGCAGGGGGAAGAGAGACCCTGTGAGATGGCTTCTCTACCACAGGTCACGATCCGCAGCAGTGGGCTACCGCTGAAGGAGCTTCAAGAAGGAGACTCTCTCTGAGAGGAAGGAGTGAGGAAGCCCAGGGCAGGAGCCCGGACAGGAGACCAGAAGCCTCTGGCACATGTATACCGTGAACATTCCACGCTCCCCGATCCTACCCAGATCAACATAAACACTCCTGTGGAATGCCTTTTCATGTCAGTTTCTTTTTTACTCCATACAGCACAGGCAGCTTTTGACAAAATACTACACACAATTCTTTGGCTTTTGGTAAAGCAAAAACAAAACAAAACAAAAACAGAACGCTATCCGAAGAGACAAACCAAGCATCAGCATCACAATCAGATACAGCACAGAGTTTGGAATGCTAAGACAGGAAATTTGAAATCCCTGTTAATAATAGGTATGGACTCTGATGTAAAAAATTGGACAACACTCCAGAACACACAGGTCATGTCAGCAGAGGTGAAAACTCTGAGAAAGAATCAAAAGGAAATCCCAGAAATCCAAAACATTACAACAGGAATGAGGAACACCTTTGATGGGTTCATCAGTTGACCAGACACAGCCGAGAAAAGAATCCGAGCTTGAAGACAGATCAACAAATCTTCTCCAACTGAAATGCAAAGAGGAAAGGCAGTGAAAAACACAGCACATCCAATAACTGTAGAACGATTTCAAAAGGTGTAACACATGTGTGTGATTGGATACCAAAAGGAAAAGAAAGATGCAAAAGAACAGAAAAAATATATATATTATAGCTAGCTAGCTACAGATAGATTTTATGGGTATGTGTATATGTATGTAACATGTATATGCATAATGGCTAAGAACTTTCCAGTATTAATGACAGACACCAAAACACAGATTCAGGACACTCAAGGAACAGCAAGCATGATTTAAAAAAAATCCACCTAGGGGTGTCTGGGTGGTTCAGTTGATTAAGCTTCCCACTCTTGATTTCGGCTCAGGTCATAATTTCATAGTTTGTGAGTTTGAGCTCCACACTATCAGTGTGGAACCTGCTTGGGTTTCTCTGTCTCCTGTCTCCCTATCTCTCTGTCCCTCCCCCATATTCTCTCTCTCTCTCTCTCTCTCTCTCTCTCTCTTTCTCAAAAATAAATAAACAAATATTAAAAAATACATATAGGCTTATCATATTTATATTATATTGAAGCATCAGCAAACGCGAGGAAGAGAAAACTTGAAAGAAGCCAGGGGAAAATATAACACCTTACCTGTATAAAGAACAAGGGTAAGAATTCAGCAGACCTCTCATCAGAAACCATGCAAGCAGAAAGACAATGTAATGAAAAATCCACAATTCTATACTCCATGAAATTATACTTTAAAAGTGAAGAAGAAATAAGGACTTTTTAAGACAACCAAAGCTGAGAGAATTCACCAAAAGATCTGACCCCTAAGAAATGGTAAAAAGTTCTTCAAGGAGAAAGAAAAGAATATAGAACGGGAACTCAGACCTTGTAAAGAAAGGAAGGAATAAGTTTATTCCTTGGAAAAGGAAAAAATGAAGAGAATGCAAAATCTCTTATTTGTCTTAGTCTTAATGGAGCAAAAAGATTAATTAATTATTGCTCAATATAATGACAATAATCACGGGTGTGGGGCGCCTGGGTGGCGCAGTCGGTTAAGCGTCCGACTTCAGCCAGGTCACGATCTCGCGGTCCGTGAGTTCGAGCCCCGCGTCGGGCTCTGGGCTGATGGCTCAGAGCCTGGGGCCTGTTTCCGATTCTGTGTCTCCCTCTCTCTCTGCCCCTCCCCCGTTCATGCTCTGTCTCTCTCTGTCCCAAAAATAAATAAACGTTGAAAAAAAAAATTAAAAAAAAAAATAATCACGGGTGATTACAGTTATGACAAGAAGAGTGGGGAGGAATTGAGAATATTCAGTTGCACAGCACCTGCACTATGTCTGTGGAGATGCAGTGTTATTTGACGGTAGTCTTAGATTTGTTAAAAATGTTAAAATAGTGGGGCACCTGGGGGACTCAGTCGGTTAAGCATCCGACTTCAGCTCAGGTCATGATCTCACGGTTTGTGGGTTTGAGTCCTGTGTCGGGCTCTGTGCTGACAGTTCAGAGCCTGGAGCCTGCTTCAGATTCTGTGTCTCCCCCTCTCTCTGCCCCTTCCCCCACTTGTGCTCTGTCTCTCTCTGTCTCTCAAAAATAAATAAATGTAAAAAATTTTAAACAATGTTAAAAATAGAAGACAGCCTCCAATTTTTTAAATGAGTATAAGACAGGAAGAAAAGAAATAAAATGGAATCTTAAAATATACTCAATTAAAACCAGAAGAAAGTGAGGGGGGGGTGGGTGGGAAGAAGAGAAAATTTAAGAAGAAACAACGAATAAGTACAATGAACAGAAAACACTTTACAAAAGTAATAGATATTCATGTAATTGTATTTTTAAAATCACTTTAAATGTGAATGGTCTAAATTCACTAATTAAAATGCAGAGATTGTCAGAGCGGTTAAAAAACAAGACCCAAGCCTATGTCACCTACAAGAGACCCATCTTACGAATAAGGAGTCAGACAGGCTAAATGTAATTAAAAGAAGTCTGGAGTGGCTCTATTGGTTTCAGAAAAAGCAGACTTCTATACAAGGAAAATGATCAAGAATGAAGAGGGGTATTACACATGACAAAGGGGTCAATTCTCCAAGAAGACATAATCTTAAAAGTGCACATATGTAACAACAGCATGTCAAAATACATAAGGTAAAAAGTGAAAGGACAAGTGGACCAATCCTCTCTTGCCCTGGACACCCCTCTGTTGGTAATGGATGGAGCAAGAAGGCAGAAAACCATTAACGGTCTCGGTGACCTGAACAGCACTATTGCTCAGCTCGATCTAATTGGCATCTGTAGACCACTTCATCCGCTAAGAGCAGAACACACACTCTTCCCACATTCACACTGACCGCACACCGCAACCGACCACATTCTGGGCCATAAAGACGCGTCAACAAATTTAGAAGACTAGGGGTCATGCAAAAAGCTGTTCCCAGACAACAATGGAATGAAATAGAAGGTACCAGAAGGACAGCCTGGAGAGGGTGAGATGAAAATGGAATGTCCCCTCCCTGGTCTTTCTCCCCCAGCCCGTAACCCCATCTGCTTTGGTAAAAGCACCAGACCCATCCCTTCGAGGGACATTCTGCCACATGCTGGCCGGGCTTCAAGACTGTCAAGTTCCCGGAAAACAGAGAAAGTCTGAGGGATTCAAAGCCATGAGGAACGTGAGGAGACATGAAAACCAGTGAGGTGTGCAACCCTGGAGCTGGCTCTCCAAAGAAAAGGCACCTTAGGTAAACACTGAGGACACTAAATAAATACAGACCCCAGACAGGAATAATGTGTTAATACACACCACACCAATGTATGATTAGTAAGAGGGGAAACCAGGCATGGTGCCTATGGGAACTTTCTACACTGTTTTCACGAGGCTTTTTGCCGTTTGAAACTGTTCTAAAATTAATAGAATTATTTTTAAAATGAGGTAGGAATGATTCCAGGAAATAAAAACCAAAAAAGGAGAAACAAGTAAAGTTCAAAGTGTATCCTCTGAGAAGAAAATCATTCACGTATCAGTGTCCTTAACCACACATGCGCAGAAGTGATGTGCATTCGCGTCGCCCTATTTCTCGTCGTCTTTTTGCACTGTATGCGTGCATCAAAGTACCTGCTGTACGCCTTAAATACATACAATTCTTGTTTGTCTGTTATACCTCAATAAAGCTGTAGAAACAGGGAAACTGAAAATAAACGATTTTAGAGGCTAATGCTGAAGTTGATTGGCTTAGGCTTTGATAAGACTTTGGATAAAATTATCCTTTAAGTTGATTTTCAAATAATGTTGTTATTCACGAAAAGGTCACTGAAAAGACCCTGTTGATCATGGAGGATAGAAAAAAAAAAACTAGAAAATAAATGGCATTTGCTAAGCATTTATAACAAACAAAAACAACTCTATGTTCTGATATGGAGTAAACATAGCTTTACTGCTCAGATAACTACACAAATATTTTGAAACCCTATTCTGGATCATTTATTCCCCCAAACAAGTTATATTAGTCTCTTTTATTTTTATACTAAAAAATCTTTTACGTTAGAATATACTAAGATGACTAAAATTATTTATAATAGTTACAATGTTATGATATTTATAAAATTGTCATCTTCAGCTCCAGCAGTGTAAATGGTAAAATACTCCTCACAGAACCACGAGGATACATCTTGTGACTTGCGCAGTCTAAATATTGTAAGGCTGGAAATGAGCTTGAACTTTGACCTGAGGGTTATAAGGTCTAGAGCAAGAAGGTATGTCATTAAAGCAAAGAAATAAATTCATGGGAAGTGATACAAAACTCCTGATCACTGTGTCCATTTCACAGATGTACAAACTGCCGAAGCCAGGCCGGCCGTGCATTGGGTCTTCCGCCCTGTGCCGAGTTCTAGCGTCTACCTGAGGAAGGAAGGGGACAGGCGAGCTCGGCCACTTGGGGTAAGTGTCGTTGGAGGATCTGATGCAGAAACCGGTGACCTTACTCAGGGCAGCGTGTAACTCGTAACGGTTCCCAGCACCCAGTTCCAGTGTGTGTGTCGGGGTGGGGGGAGGTGCCCACTCCTCCAAGCCGTCCTTGGACATCAGTGGGTGTCCTCTGACTGCACTCGGTGTGACGCCATCCGCCGGGAGACAGCGTCCGGCCCCAAGGGCTAAGGACCCCGTCCTACAAGACCGCCCGCACCTCCTCCCACAGACCCCAGGCACAAGTCCGGGCCGTCACCTGTGCTTCTGAGCCACGGTTACAAGTCAGGGGTTCCCACGACCCCTCCTCGGGTTCCAGCGCGGCTCACAGAGCTCAGAGGAACATTCCTCTGGCCACATCAGGACTTGCAGGCAAGGCTGCACGCAGCAGCGGCCACAGGAGGAGCCGCGGGAGGAGGAGCCATGGGAGGAGGAGTCATGGGAGGAGGAGCCACAGGAGGAGGAGTCATGGGAAGAGGAGCCAGGGGAGGAGGAGTCACGGGAGGAGGAGTCATGGGAAGAGGAGCCACGGGAAGAGGAGCCACAGGAGGAGGAGCCATGGGAGGAGGAGCCACAGGAGGAGGAGCCTCGGGAGGAGGAGTCATGGGAAGAGGAGTCACAGGAGGAGGAGCCACGGGAGGAGGAGCCACGGGAGGAGGAGCCGCGGGAGGAGGAGTCATGGGAAGAGGAGTCATGGGAGGAGGAGTCATGGGAGGAGGAGCCACAGGAGGAGGAGTCATGGGAAGAGGAGCCGCGGGAGGAGGAGCCTCGGGAGGAGGAGTCATGGGAGGAGGAGCCGCGGGAGGAGGAGCCGCGGGAGGAGGAGCCACGGGAGGAGGAGCCGCAGGAGGAGGAGTCATGGGAGGACTAGTCACAGGAGGATGAGCCACGGGAGGAGGTGCAGAGGGCACCTCTGCACCTCTGGGGTTGGGGGTGAGGGGGTTGCTCTCCTGCACCCGCACCCGCTCACCAGCCCGGCTCCTCCTCCGGGGTTTTGACGGCTTCCTGCCTTGGGCCCAGTGGCATCGCTGGCCCTTGGGGACTGACCTTCCCCTCCGGCCCCTCTCCTCTCAGGTCCTGGGAAGGGGCGGGAGGGCAGAGAGGGAAAATTCCAGCCCTCTGACCCCCAGGTGGGTTCTTCTGGTGACCAGCCCCCATCCTCAGGTGTGGGCTCCCCCACCCCCCCCCAAGCCACCTGATTCACATGACAAAAGACACCTTTGCCTTCTCAGCTCTCAGGAAATTCCCGGGGAGCTCCCGGTGCCAGTACTGCTCTGCAGACCAGCACACGTTTCTTGTTATTAATCCCAGTGTCACAACTACGCACAGCTTTGGGGCTGAGACAGTGGACCCCGTGGACCCCGAGTGCCCTCGCCAGCTGGGCTCCTTCACGCCTCCCTGGCCCTTTGTGTCCCCTGCAGACGAGGGGAGGTCAGCACCTCCCTGCAGGCTCCTGGGGAGAGTGTGAGGGAACAGATTTTGCAGCAGCTGGGGGGCAGCAGAAGTGAGTCCCTGGTGAGCTGCGGGGACCCTGAGGCCAGATGCCAGCCGCACTCAAGGTGAAGATAGGCACACGTGGGCTTGCCGGCTCAAGGAATGCTCTTGGTTTTTCCCTCCAGACCTTGCCCTCGCTGCGCCGTGGTCGTGGAGATCACGGTGGGCGGTGCTAACAAGCCCTCTCTGTTCGGGCTGGGGACCACTTTCTGCTTAGCACACTTTTTAAACACTCAATCAGGGGTTGAAGAACCTGGGGGGTCAGCAAATGCTTTACGAGCTCACGTGTCACCGGGGCTGCTAAAGAGGCCTCTGCCTTTTGTTTCCATGTCATGCTTGTGGAAAAGGAGAGAAAGACAATTCTTCCCGGGTCACGGAGTGCTCGAGAAGACCCCACCTCCCAGCTGGCCTCGGTCTGGTCTCCAGAGAAATGCCCGCAGACAAGCAGGTGGCCCAGAGGAGCCCAGGATCCGGTCTTGGTCGGAGGCAAGGGCCGGTTTGGGGGACGGTGAGGGGCCATCACAGTCGCAGGGAGGCCCCAGCCTTCTCTCCGCCTTTCCAAGTCGTCACCGGCAAAGGATAACAGGCAGAAAAGATGGTGGTGCCCAGAGAAAGTGTGCTGCATGAGCATCTGGCCCTGGCGGCCCTGGAGGAGGGTGCAGGAGGGT